>NW_010400603.1:217463-227748 GCF_000710305.1 Buceros rhinoceros silvestris | reverse complement strand
TCCCCCCTCCCTCCACCCCTGACCCTTTTCAGATATTTAGAGGGATGGACCAAAAGAAAAGAAATAAAAGAGTATTTTAGAGGTAATGTAGATCACCTCTGGTGAGTTCGTGTTGTACGCCATTTCCCGTTGTAAGTAATGGTGGTTATCAGGTAAAGCAGACATCAAAAGGTGCATTTAGAACCATTGTGCCTGTGTAAATCAAGCTGCTGCTTTGTCGCTGAAAGAAATTCACAATCATCCATTTTATATAACTAGTGAGAATTTCTTCACAGTCTGCTTCCTAATGCCTGCAGTTATCACCCTCTAACCAAAAGCCTTTGTCCCACAGAGGCAAATGTGGTGAATTTTGACCTCTAGGACTGCGCTTGCAGCAATAGCAATAATACCAATAAATAGTTCTTTCCACCGCCAGACTTTGCACAGTTTTGGACTCATTAAGCCTTAGATTACACCTGTTTATTTCTTACGGGTGCGTCTATTCAAATATTAAGAAATAGAGGTGTTAACAGGCGTGTAATCTGCTTCAGTACTTTTCTCATTACCACAGTCTCAAATGCACATAATGTGTAGATATAATAATACATAATAACTACAGATATTAAGGTACAAATAACTATCCGAACCTCCTCCAGAGTAACACAGGCTATACAGTTTCATTTGACTCGGTTCCTTGTGTTAGCTATCATCTGCAAAGTGTCCAACCTTGGCAGAGACGAGTCAAGAGAAGAAGCTTCTGTGGCGGCATGCTGCAGTGGTGCAGCACTGATGAAAATGCTGAGCCTCCTCTCAAACATGAATGGGCTTCAACTGTAACTAAATTTAGCCCCCGACCATTGCTGCTTTTTTCTTTTCTGGCCACAGTAAGCATTAGCATGGTTTTTGTCCCCATCTCCATTCCCTCTGAAATCAAGTCACCTCTCAACCTTCTTTCTAATAAGCCAAACTGAGCTCTTTAAGGTCTTTCGTAGCGATGTGCAGGCCTCATCCCTGGGAAGATGTATATTTTATGAAATTACAAAAGTTTGGTGTTTTTTCTTTTTTGACTTATTCTGTTTCAATATCAGTGTGATACAGAAGTTATTCTAGCAGTCAAAAAACAAGGACTGGACCATTGGACTGAAAACAACTTGATTTTAAAGCAAAGCACGGTGTGAACAAAGGTAGATGTTTTATTCCAGCACTATCTAGAGATGGATCTAGAGACTTGATTTAAAACTTCATAATCAGACACAGCCTAGAGATCAATGGACTCAGTCTACAGAGGACAAAGAAAAAAGAGATGAGCTAGAAAAAGACACCAAGAGATAAAATGTCTTACGTAACTCACAGAAAACTCTAAAAGACAACTGAGAATAAAAAAACAGCTCTCCTGACTCTTTATGGATTGCCCTTCTGTTTACCTCTTGTTTTAAATTCATTTTTGAATATGTTCCATAAGCACTGACGACTGAGATCAAGATCTCTTTTGCTCAGTCACAGTGCTGGTGTATAGCTCTTTGGATTTTTCTGGTGGATATGCCTGATTTTGCACAGAGAGTTGATGGATACTCCTTCCTCACCAAGGAGACCATCTTCTCTGCAGTGGTAGCCAGCTGTTCTCAGAAGAGGACACACATTAAAGAGGCTGGATAAACCTTTTTAGGTGGGATTTTTTGCTCTTTATTCCATGTAACACATAATATACTTATTGGTCCTGAAGCCTATACTGGGACTTTACTGCCTTTAATCTCCTGCCCAAACTGCGCTCTACTATATGGGTGTGGAAAAATAGCAGGAAGGTAAAAGAATCATTCAATGCTTCCCAGCAAACATAATTACATAATCACACACACAGAATCATCTGGTTGGAAGAGACCGTTAAGATCATCGTCCAACCATTTCCCCTGCACTGCAGGGTCCCTGAACCTTGTCCCTCAGAGCCGCATCCACACGTCTGTTAAACACCTCCAGGGATGGGGACTCCACCACCTCCCTGGGCAGCCTGTTCCAAGGCTTAATGACCCTCTCTGTAAAGAAGTTTTTCCTGATATCTATCCTAGATGTCCCCTGGTGCAACTGAAGTATTAGAGTAATCCTTGTTTTGTAAACTGTCAGCACACTCTCTCTCAGGCTGATTAGTGAGCAGGTGGAGAGGACTTCATAAAATGGCCTGTATTGGAGAGTATGCCCATTATAAAAAACTTTCAAATGACAAGAATGGCAATTTTTTATTGTTAATGCATAACCACAAGTATTACATCCAGAGACCAACTATGTCAGGCAGCCCCTGAGGCAGGGAAAAAACTGTATCCACTGTTTATTAACTTCTGTAGACTGTCTGTTAGATGAGATTTTTGTTTGAGAAATTACTTAGTCTAAATATATCCCAGTAAATAAAATGGACTGGAGATCATTCTCTAACCCTAAATTTATATAGCTGACTTCTCTCTGCACCCCAGAGAAAGGTCACCTTCCTCTACAGCCTAGCAGAAACAGCCTGTAGCCTCACCTCCTTCCAAATCACCTGTGGACATCAGGGAGCATCCCATGCATCAATTCTTCAAGAGACCATACTATTAAACAGCACAAATAACTATGGATCAGTGTTTAAACCCACTCCTTGCTCCTAACCATAAACATCAGAACAGATCTTGGACCAATCTCTGCATCATTATTCTTCTCTGCGATGACTTGTGTCCGTGGATTGTCATGGACTTTGTTTCTGCCAGAGAAGTTTTTGTTCCTGGTGTTTGCAAATATGAAGCACATCCTTGCTTTAAGTCTGCAGCATTTTTCCTCACTCCTCTGGTACACTGTGTCTGCTGTTTGCCCTGCTTGATGTAGATTTCTTACGATGTATTTCCGTCTTATCTTTACCATCTCATATAAAAACAGGTGCTGAAGGCTTAGGGATGTATATTTTACAGCTATACTGGATTTAATGGGTGCTTTAAGATATCCATTTAACAGATGAGTCTAGGCAACTCTACTAACAACCAATATCCAATAAACTTGATGGAATTATTATTTGCTGCATTTTTACTGCAAGAAAATGTTTCACAATGTGTGGTATACCCTGATTCATATCCTGTCGTTTATCAACACATTTTATTAGACATTGTTAAAAAGAAAATAAACCTTTTTCTCCACTTTATGAGGAGTAAAACTTGATAAATAACAGTGGGAGAAATAACTGTCAAGCAATTTACAAATGATATGTTGTGAAAATATGGCATCTTGATGGTTTCTCCTAAGAAGACATATGCTGCATCAGCAGCATGGTTCAGAAGGTGTTCTGCGTATTACAGATAAAATGAGCATGGATGGACAAATGTTAGCTTAAAACTTAAGTTCAAATCAAATGAGTCTCATGTCAAACATGGCGTTAAAATCTTGTGTTAGGCAGCCAAGCTAAGTTAAGCAGAGATGAGTCAGGAGATGGCTGCTGGCAGTGTTGAGCTGGATAAAGCAGGCATCTCTGTAGCCTAAAGGGTTCTGAATGCTTCAATACGCAGATGCCACCCCGGACTCCTGTGTGTGAAACTCCCATCTCAGTGCATTTTCACTGGATAAGTGATGCTCACTCAGTCCCTTGACAGTGCTTGGGAAGCAATATTAGAAATTTTCCTCAACATCAGGAAAAAAAACTGATTTGCTGCACCCTAGATTACAGGAATTTTAACATGTCTAACACTATGTTTATCTCTAAGAGTTATAGTAAGAGTAAGAACCTTATTCTGGACACCTCATCTCCTTACACAAGATTTTTTATTTACTAAATAATGAGAAATAGTGAAGAAAATCATTAAAATAAAATAAACATATGAAAAATGTCAAAATATGTAAATTTAGGCTCTCTTTTGGATTATCTGGAAAACGATTCATGTATTGAAAGACAGGTCATTTGAATATAAACTGCCACGTTCTCTAAGAATTCTTCCAACATGTTTAGTACAAAAGTGTAATCTGCTGGCATTTTTAAAAGATACTTACATAAACACACACACTTTCAGAAGAATTTATGTTTTGTTTTGGAGGAGAGAGGGAAGGAAAGAAGAAAGATGAAAAACAAGGCAATGAAAAAGTGAATTTGTGGAAAACTAACAAAACAGAAAGAAATTTGTAGCTTGCTGAAATGTTTGAATTTGTGGTTCGTATCTGTTGATCAGTTCCATAGTATCCAAAATCTTTTTTTTTTAAAAAATGTTAACATTTCTTCTATCTTGTTCAGTGGTAATTTCCAAACCACACTGAAGATAACTTGACTTCCCCAAAGCATAACATTATCCTAACAATTTGTCCTTACAAGAAAGCTCTATGACCTGAAAGAATAACGATGAAATTAGAATCTTATTATAGACTTGGGACCAGTTTGGGGTGTAATGCTATTATACCAATTCTCTTCTCTGCAGGATAACAGTGAAGTAAGAAAATATTATCTATTGTCTTCAAGTCTTCCGTACAGCAGAAAGGAGGAAAAAAAACAGCAAAAACATGGCTGTATCTTCGCTAGAAAGTAAGAGTTCACGTAGCTCTCATTACCTGTAATTTAATATACCGAGTAAATATACTTAGGCGGTAAAGAAAAAAAAACAATTACAATTTCCAAATCCTCAGCCTGCTATTTAAGAGTTTTAATTTAAATTAGTGCCATAACTTTGTCTTCATTTGTCTTTCTGAAGATCTCATTTTTATTTTACACTTGATCTTCCTTAATTCTGTCATATATGAAAGGTTTGTTCCATGCTTTAGGGCTGACCACAGATTGAACCTCAGAGATCTTTTGAGTTACGGAATAATTAGATTAAATCTCTCTAAACCCAAAATTTAAATTATTCTTGATTCAGAATATATACTGATTAGAAAGATCTGTTTTCATGCCATGACCTTCAAGCAGTTATCTAAGTTAATTGCATAACCACCTCTTGCTGGCTGAACAGTTAACAAGTGGTAAAAGTCAGTTCACCTAACATCCGAATTGCTTTTTGAAGGACCTAGTCTTCCCCTCTAATTTACCTTTACAGTTCCAATCCTTCCTTTTCATATACTGCTTTTACTCAATGATTCGTCTAATATCTAACTTGTAAGGAAAAGGGAATACAGCTTCTCGTGTATGTGTAAAAAATCTCATACTCTTCTGGCACTGTTTAAATAATTAATCAATGTGTACAACAATCTTAACCTGGATCAGAATATACCAGACTAGAAGACCACTACAAATGTTCTTTGCAGTTCTACTAGAGAGTCTTTTTCCAACTGAAACAGGTTTATAATTTGATTCCAGCTTCCAGATCTGCTCTGCTGATTTTGTGTGATGAAATTTTATGGTAATGCTGTTCTACATCCATGAAATAGGACAAATATGTCTTTCTTGCTCCTTTGAAGTTAGAATCCTATTGATCTGCTCATATTTATGCTTGTGCCACACATATTCGTAGTTTTCACATGTATCAGAATGATTATTAACTTCCAAGTTCTTTATGACATGGGTTGCCTTGTAGCAAAAACAAGTATAGAAGATAAACTTGATCGAGTTTCTGCTTAGTTCTAACAGTAAGGATTTGGCATGAGTTTTATATTTAGAAATAGCACTTTTTCATCTTACCACTTTTGCAATTTCTTTCTAAAATAGATTGGAATTGTAGCATCATCTGGAGTGATGGAGGAAGGTTGTTCACCCCAAAAATGCACTGATTATTGAAAAATTAGCTTTGACCTGCCTTTATCTGCATCTGAATTTATTATTTATGTATCTGAATCTGAATTAACTCTGCTTAAAGTTAGTATGAAACTTCTTTACTTGAGGGTGGCCAGACACTGGAATGAGTTCCCCAGAGAGGTTGTGGACTCTCTGTCTTTGGAGATATTCGAAGCTGGGTATAACCCTGAGCAACCTGCTTTAGTTAACTCTTGCTTTGAACAGGGATGTTGGACTTGACGATTTCAAGATGTCCCTCCAAACCTCAAACAGTCTTTGTCTGGTTTTGTGGTTTTTTTTTTACTTTGGTCTGTGTTTTTACAATTCTATGAATAAAATTTTTTTTTATGATTATTAAATTAGTCACCTGTTCAGAAAGGAACTCATTTGATAGTAGCTCGTTTTGTTCCGTTTTGACCAAAAATTCTGCATACCTAAAGTAGTCAGTCATTGTAAAGATAATTTACCAAAGGACAAACTTCTGCATAATATTATGTTTGCTCAGGCCAAGAACAACCTGCTTGTTGTAACCCGGTTGTATTTAGGCACAGAGAATTCAAATGTTTCTTCCACAATGGCAACAGGACTCCTGTACTATGATGTTTCCCGTTTTCTGAGTTTTATTTGTGTGGGGATTTTTTACACCACATAAATCTGCTTTGAATCTGAAGAAAAAGGATAAGTATACGCAAAACTAGAGACCTGGATGAAGACAGCTCTTCAAGTCTCAAGGTAGACTGGAAAACAAATTCCCAGAGGGCATCCCACTAAAAATGTTGCATCAGAAATTTGCAGTCTGGTATTATTAATAATCTTTGAAGAATGTAAATTAGGAAGGAGCTACTTGCACAGGGTGAAACTAATCAAGTGCAGACAAAGAGATGGATTTTTTTGGGTTCAGAAGGTAAGAAGAAATCTCCCATCGTTCACGCTAATTTACTGCGGTACTAGGGGTCATGTATTTTGGTTCATTTCTACAGAGATTACAGAGATGTATGGCTTTGACACACCCAGTTTGATTTCCCTGTATGAAACAAAACAGTGGTTCAAACATAAAGTAAGTTAAACATGGTAGTCACACAAATTACAGAAGGTAACAGATGAAAAGCTATATTCTGGTTTTCAGCAATATTTGTGCAACGTCTCAGAGAAAATCCTATTGACCTCAATTCAAATAATAGAACAAGAATATCCCACAAAACATTTCTGAAATGAAACATTTTCTGTTTCAAGGCTTTTGCACAGCTGTGATCATTGATGTTGTATATACACCACAGGTAACGGTGATATCCAGCCCCACAATTTGCCCAAGTTTCCTACCCTGTGTGGGCCAAAGTAAACTAACGGCCCCTTCCCTTGAGACTTTACACGAAGTTGTACCCCAAGGAATAACACAGAAATTGAAGAAATGAGATTCATAAAATGCTGTACTAAGTGTACACAAGACTCTGACATTTTTGAAGGTCTATTGCATAAGCTTTTCTGTGCTTTTTATTGTCGAGTGGAAAAATACTGAGATGAATACAGAAAGTTTATTCAATAAAAAGGTCTTTGTTATTGCTTTTCTTTTAGATAATGCGTTTCCCTGTGTGCATTGTGTGAGTAATGCCAAAATTTATCTCTCTCAGGTCAATTCTGAAACCTGCTTTCTCATACGTATGACTCTTTGAGTTCACTCACTAAATCTCTCTTCACTCTTTATTTTACATAAACAAGGGATTTACATTAGCTCAGCACTCTGCAACACTGTTCGCTAGGAGCACCACTTTTCTTGTCATTTATTTTCCATGAAGCAAAGCAAAACTGTCAGAATATTACAAGAACTGTCTCAAGTCTCATTTCATAAAATTCCATTGTTTAATGTTTTTCGTACTTATAATGTACCTGGTACTATGAGCTAGACATAGAAGAAAAAAATAACGAAAAGACTAATTTTAGAACGCTCCAAAAAGTATATTTGGCAATCAAATATAATTAATCAAAAGAGAAGAATATGTTTTCCTTTTATAAAATAAGGTCAAATGTATTTTGATTAATAAAACATGTATCCGAATATGTACATAAATACTTAACTGTTAAAGCTGTATTGTTTCTCATGATTTCCGCCCCCCTCTGTGTTTTCTGTTCACCTAAGAGTTTTAAATTGCTGATTTCACCGATCGGTCTGGCACTGTGGTCACATTTGATGTAGTACACTCATAAGTGGAGATGCTTGGTGATGGAGGGTGTTAACATAAGTTATTTGGCTCCAAGAGCGAATTTCAAGTCCATACATATGTTTCTGTTGCAAGAGCTATTGTTGTCTCCTATACCCCAAGTAAGTTCTCATTAAAATTAACGTTTGTTACCATCCTTCCATCTCCTGTGTTGTATCTTTCCTGCTCTTCTTTATGTTCTTCTGCAAGTGCTTTGAACTTTTCTCTCTCCACATATGCTCCTAAGCCTTACAACTCTTCTTTCTCTTATATTGTGTCATTTTTTCATGCTGTGAAACCTCTGGCTCCTTTTTGTAATGTTTTCTACTTATTGTTGACTACAACCAGTTGCATTATTCAATGCAATTTAAGTGTTTGATGCACGTAGCCTGTCCCCTATTTCTCTGCTTGCAAACACATCCTGAGCAGAGTCATCGTTTGTCACTGTACACTGGAAATCTGCAGCCATCAATTTGCAAGGTAAGGTTCATTCCTGAATTGTTTATTTCAGCAATTACGTACTTTGAATTCAAGGAATGTAATTTCTAACTCACAGGGAAGAAACTGAGTTCCAGGAGGAAAAGGGTTTGGGCCCTTGGGCTGGTAATCTGGTTTCAGGACTCTCTCTGGGATAAAGAGATTTTTGCTGTTGCTAATCATACTTTTCCTTAGTCAAATCAGCTTGTCAGAATTAAGCACTCTCTACAACTACCCGAAAGGAGGTTGTAGCAACGTGGGAGTTGGTTTCTTCTCCCATTTAGAAAGTGATAAGATGAGAAGAAATGGCCTCAGATAGTCTCATTCTGTGGGGAGATTTAGATTCGATAGCAGGAAAAATTTATTTACGCAGAGGGTCATTAAGCTTGGAACAGGCTGTCCAGGGAGGTGGGGCAGCCCTGGAGGGGTTTAACCGATGTGTGATGTGGTGCTGAGGGACATGGTTTAGGGACCCTGGCAGTGCTGGGTGAATGGTTGGACTCAATGATCTTAAAGTTCTCTTCCATCCAAATGATTCTGTGATTCTGTCATTAGTATTTTTTATACTGAATTAAGGTATCAGTGATTTTTATTTGAGCAGTGCAAGGATAATTAAGAGTGCCTGCTTTTATACATTTCTGTTGACTACCTGTAGGAAAAAAAAACCTACAAGTTATTGTGTTTTGAACATTTTTTTTTTCTTTTTTGGCATTAAAACCATATCCACTATTAACAATCAACACCTTCAAAGCATTTATACCCTAAAATTGAAAATTAAGCTCCTAAGCCAGGAATTCATCCAGCTAGAGTTCAGAACATCCTTAATATTAGCAGTTCATATGACTGAAATGATATTAAGAAAATGTCTTGCTGTAAAGAAAATCTGTTTGGGAAACATAGATATGATAAAGAAAAAACTATTTCTTATCAATAGTATCAACTCTCTTTATTCTATTTTCTCCTTTTTTATAGGACACATTGTGAGACAAAAAGATCTACCAAAACAAGCAAACAAATCATTAAATTGATAAATCATTTGGCAAAAAATAAAGCCTTATCAAAATGATTGAAATTTTTTCAAATTTTATTCCAGTTAAACAATTCACAATATTATTTTGTGCTATGATTAAAGGTAAACCTCGAGCAGGTAAGTCACGAGGTTGCTGCATAGCTGAAATATATGCTAATTACCCTATAAAAAAACCTCCTGTCTCACAGTTTAAATTAAGACCTATTTCCATGAAAATTTGGAGTCATGTCACTCATGAACTATCATTTGTGATGGGATTCTTCTGACCAAATTATAATCTCCTTAATGATGTCCTCAACATTGAAATTAGTCTTATAAGACACCCTGTCTATCAAGAGCCGTGCTGCAGCTCTCTCAGATATGCTGCGCAGGACTCCTGAATCTCATGCCCCTGGGCTGGAAACCTTTATCAAGGAGAGAAAGCCACGTCCATGACCTGCTATTTCCCTGAAGCAGTAAAAGACTCCTTCTGCAACATGGGTAGGACCTTCTCCGTTTTCTGCTGATTCCCGGCGGGGGTGGTCTAATGAACTGTCTTGCCCTGATGGATGGACCCAGCGGTACCCCTTGTCCCTGCGGCGGGTGCAGCAGGCCCCTACACGCAGTGGAATTTGAGGATATTCCTTTAAGACGCGACCTGGCTGGCCAGCAGCGCAGATGTGTGTGTGGGGGGGAGTCTGGAAGAAGCATCCCTTGGCAAAGAAATGAAGTTCCCTACAGCCACCCCAGAGGAGAAGAGGACTATGTTTTAATTGCATGAAAGGTTTGCTTCAGGAGAACCCGTTATCAAGAGCTTTTTCGTCAGGTGGACGGGCTACAGGCTGGACTTCCCGCCCGCCCCCCGCCGCCCGGCGTGGTGAGCCATTGTGGGGCGAAGTTTATAAGCGGCGGGGATCGGCCCAG
>NW_010400603.1:195895-217416 GCF_000710305.1 Buceros rhinoceros silvestris | reverse complement strand
AGGCTGGCCTCCCCGCCCCCCCCCCGCCGCCCGGCGTGGTGAGCCATTGTGGGGCGAAGTTTATAAGCGGCGGGGATCGGCCCAGTCGGGAGAACTGTACACTATGTAACTGTATACTTTTATCTATTCTCCCTTACCTCTTTCTCTCCCTTCTCCAGTCTGGTTTAATTCCAAAAATGATTTTACTTAGAGGGCGTCTGCATCATTAAACTTTCTTGCTTCTATCGCTCATAAATGTAGCCTGTGTGTTATGATTTCCTTTGCCAACTAAAGTCCTGATAAGCCGCTAACAAGCATCAAAAGTTTTCTGTGTGTGCTTTGGCGAGTTTCCACAGCCAACACACACTATCTCGTCGCATTTCCTTTCGGTGGGAGAGAGCCCCCCTTTTTCAAACTGCGACACCATCGTAAGATAAACTTCCAAACTAGTTAAAGAAAAGGATGTGTAGCACGGTTCTTTTTTTGCCAGAAACCTACTTTAAAAATTCACCCTAGCCTTTTACCCTCTAAGTCATATAGTAGGTGATTTGCAACACTTGTACAGAAATTTTGATATGTAGTCCAATGAGTCAGGATTATTGCTCATACCTATTGCAAGCAGAGGTAAATCATCACCCCACTTTTTCTTTCTTCATGTTCAGTGTCAACCTTTATGGCAATAAAGTTCTGAAGTTGAACTGAGCTACAGTTCACAGCTTTGTTTAGGTGCCCTAATTTTTTTTTTTTCCAGAAATACGAAATAAATGGATTTCAGAAATACTAACTACTAAAAAACTCCCTCCTGTACACCCGAAAGATACACGTCAACAAAACCTGTGGTGAAAACAAATATATTGATGCACAGATTTGGATCAGACTGTATGACGAAATTTTTGTTGTTGCTGTTGTATATCATACTATAATGAAAATAATGATATATGAAAAAACATGCATTTCATATTCACACTCATTCACACACCTCTGTGTATTTATTTTTCATGTCTCAGTTATTCATGTAGAAAGTACTTAATAGAACAATAAGATGTACCCTGACAAGAAAAAAAAAAGGCAGATTTTAGTTTTACAATGCTAGCAGGCTTCTCTGATGAACTTCTAAAGTAATCTAGGAAAGACATGTTCATTAGAGTCTCATTACTTGGCTGGGTAATTGCTGTTCGTATCAGAAACACAAATCACAAGAAAGGCTTATTAAAACAACCTATTAAAAATCTCAGACAGACAGACTGCTCTGCCGTATCTGCTGCTAAGTCATGTAAATAGTGCCAAGGAAATTACAAAATCGGAAAGCCTCGTTAAGGTTATTTTGTTGTCTTTCAGCTTGTAAGAACAGGATTCTTTTTTCCTGCTGTTGTCCATGAATACCTTATCCCTCCTAGTGTGCAGTGAGTTAAAGAAATACAATATATATCAGTTCCTACAGCAGATAATTTCATATACTAATAGACTTCAGTGTTAGGAACTTTATCTGTGATGTTGAGTCTTTTTTACGTTTCACACGCTCACTTACTAACTCTTTTTAATCTTACCTTGATTGATCATCCGTCACCGCAGCTGATCACTGCCCGTCCTCCTGCTGACCTAACCAGTTCTCATTCTTTATCCTCCAAATAGCTGCATAGGTAACAACTATAGTTCTGATTCTGCAAAGCAGATAAACACTGCTTGATATTAAGGAGATAGATACTCTTAATATTCCTTAACATCAAGGATATGTTAAACATTGTAGTATATGACTTAAGGAGATACTTTTGTTTGCCCCTCATCATTAAAGCACTAAAATGAGTGTCAGTAATCACAGAATGCAAACAACCCTCCTGTCCAGTATTCCCCAGCACCGCCCCAATACTTTAGCGGGTGAAAAGGACACCTGGAAGTTCTGAAATCAAATTCAGCAGCCTAGAGTACCTATCCAGAAAATACCAGAGGGGCTCTCTCTTATTTTTTCTTCCCTGCATAGGAATGTTTCAGTGCACCGTGGCGACATTTATAGGCAACGTAATGATTTAGCAGTCTAACTTATAAATACACCACTGTTGAGAGCTTTTAAATGTTTCATCAGTTACATGCTAAGATGATGTGGAAGGACACATTTGGTCAATATTTGATGAATGTCATCAAGACAAGGGCAGAGTTAGATTTTTAAGAACTTTAAAATTTAAAAAACCCAAAAGTGGCAGGATGTTGTTTTTTTTCTGAGCATTGATCTTCTATTTTCTAAAAAGTCTTAAGGGTTAACCTAGGGAATATTTACAAGACAGTGGCAAAAAACTAAATTCACGCTGTTTCTTTAGGAAGGAAAACACTGTTATTTTAACCTCACTGGACACTTCAATGTAATTAAAATGGCTGAGGTAATACACATTCTTCATAATGTCAGGATAAATGTTTTGCGTGGCATTATGTTTATCATGAGCCTAGAGCCAGAACTTTATACAGTGTTACTGTCCTGAGGAAAAATAGTAAAGGTCAAAAATATAGAAATTTCTTTCTTATTTAAAATGAACCCTTTTCCTCTACAGCAAATAAAGTATGGCTCTGATATTTAAATAACAGACCTCTCTCAACTTGCTAACTACAGTTATTATCTGTAGATAAATATAATTTAACAAATAACTATAACAGATTATAATCCCAACAGTAAAAATAAAAAACAAAAGGGGATGCAGTTAGTGAGGAATAAGGTCAAGGATGTCAACATGAGATCAGTAAAAAACCTTAAAATATACAAACTGTTATCCATAAGTTATAGCTCATATTCATGTGTCTCTTTAGGATTACAACCCCCTTTCCCACAGTGTTTGATCATCAATTATGTTTGATTTTATGTATATAATGCAAATAATTTTACAAAGAACATTATAGGTAAAAAGTTACCATTTATAAAACTATTATTTTGCTTTTAGTCACTTTTGTAAATAATCATATACATCACATTTTCCACTCCATTTTAATTCTGCCCAAATATCTGTACAATCTTGTTATAGAAATGAGTAATAATTTCTTACCTAGGTATTCTGAATTTTTATTAAGCATGCTTGACTTAATTTTAACACTCCCTGTACTGGTGCACAAGCAATATCTCGTTACACTACACCCTTACCACTTGTGAGGATGAACAGAATGGGGTTCTCCAGATAACAGTCGAGAATGATAATCTCCTCTGTTATTCCTATTTATCTAATCCTCTCTCCAATCATCCAGAAAAAGCAGAGAGTGGCTACTGACAATGATCCTTATTTCGCATGGAGAGAGCAAACCTGCCCAGGAAAATCTCACTCCATTGTTTTTGACTCCCCTACTTCCCTCCTCCAACAGTGAGCAAGCTAAGAAAGGGAATGTGCCCTGCAGATTTGTCAACACCATTGACAGAGGTATGGTTTCTGCTTTTGAAGACAGGCAGACTGGTCTCCAGGGTTGAGGAAAACAGGGCCTAGGCTGTGGGAAGTTAGGAGGTTGGAGGGAGACGTTATCTCCTGCAGGATCATCTCTTTCAATGAGGACATAAACCACCTCCTCCTAACATTTTTTTTCCTCGATCCCAGACTCAGATGAGGATCTAACGATTTTTGCATTGCCAGTTGGGCCTGTGACTCATACAGAATGGCACTTGAAAGGTACTGTGATACCAAAAGAGACCCAAAATGGTAGGAAGGATGAACACTGTGACACTGCATGGATCTGCCTTGGGTAGTGTACAAAGAAAGTTCATTTGAAAAAAGTTATCTGCAAGTTGTTGTTCAGTAGGTAGACATTAAATTTCACCATGAATGGTATTTTGCAATAATTATTTGACTAACTTGAGCAGTTACTGTATATAGTGCCCATGGTTGAAATTAAAAGGAGACAAATTGAAATGAAAAGCTGACTCTTAGCCAAAGCTGAAGGGATGCTGCTGATACCATCTGCTAGTACAGCCCACAGGAACCAGGAAACCACCACAGAATTAGCTTTATGTGAGGAATTATGTTTCATCTGCTTTTTAGGGAAGATTAAGAGGAGCCTGATGTCCAATTGTAGTATTAGTACCCATTTAATATTGCTTCTGATTTTGCTAGGAGTGATTTTAATTCTCTGTTGAGACATCTAAATTCTTCATGCAAATGATACAAGTTCCGCCGCATTGAAAAACTAGGTGAAATCACAGTCATAACTGGTTTTCTTGTGTGTTTTCCAGATGTGCTAATAATGATCCAGTCCAAGGAAACCAAGAACCTCTTTTTAAAAATTTTTCTTGTGCGGTTCTGTAAGCAGAAAGTAGTAATTATCATCCTTGTGTGGGGAGAAGTCTTGAGTATTTTGAAGATTGCTACATGTAAGAATGAAAGACTGAATGTTTTGAGGTTTTGGGGCTTTTTTGGTCTCAGTCTGGATTATTTCATTAGATATGAAATTAATTATTGCATTAAAACATTCAAAAAACTAATTTAAATGGTTTTGTTTTGGGTTTTGGTTTTTGGTTTTTGGTTTTTTTATGGACTGTGGTGAAGTAACCTAAAATCCAAAAGACTTCCAGTATATAAGACAATCATGGACTCACATAATTATTTAGGTTGGAAAAGACCTTTAAAATCATTCAGTTCAACCATTAGCCTAACATATGCAAGTCCACCACTAAACTGATTCCCTCAAGACCACATCTACATGCCTTTTAAATACCTCCAGGGATGGGTATTCCACCACAACTTTTTCCTGTGCTTTACAATACTTTCAGTGAAGAAATTCTTTCCTAATATTCAGCCTAAACCTCCCCTTGCACAATGTTTCCTCTCCTCCTCACGCTTGTTACATGGGAGAACAGACTGACTCTCACCTTGTAACAGACTTCTTTCAGGGCCTTGTAGAAAGTGGTAAATTCTCCCCTCAATGTCCTTTTCTCCAGGGTAAACAACCCCAATTCCCTCAGTCCACTCCTCATAGGGCTTGTTCCCTAGACCCTTTATGAGCTTTGTTACTCTTCTCTGGACATGTCTAGCACCTCAATGTCCTACTTGGAGTGAGGGGACCAAAACTGAACACGATATTCAAGGTTTGGCCTTCCCAGTGCCCAGTACAGGGGAACAATCACTTCCCTACTCCTGCTGCTGGACACACCAGTGCTGACACAAGCCAGGATGCTGCTGGCCTTCTTGACCACCTGGGCACACTGCTGACTTGTCTTCAGGCACTGTCGACCAACACCCCCAGGTGCCTTTCCATTGGGCAGTTTCCAGCCACTGTTCCCCCAGCATGGAGCATTGCAGGGGGTTGTTGTGACCCAAGTGCAGGAGCTGGCACTTAGCTTTGTGGAACCTCATACTAATTAGCCATCAACCCAGCCTGTCCAGACCCCTCTGTAGAGCCTCACTATCATCAAGGATATCAATATTCCCACCCAATCTGGCATTGCCTGAGAACTTACTGAGGGTGCACTCAATCCCCTCATCCAGAACATTGATAAAGATGTTAAAGAGAACAGGCTCCACACTGAGCTCTGGGGAACATCGCCTGGGGCCAGTGACCAGCTGGGTTAACTCCATGCACCACCATTCTTTGGGCCTGGCCATCCAGCCAGTTTTTTATGCAACAACTCTGAGCCTTGAGGGTTCTGATGTGGCATCCTGTTCCTGCTGCAGCAGAATAATGATATTCTGGGAGGGAATATATAACGCCCTCCGGTGATCTCGGAGCCCAGCAGAATATTAAAATAAAAAGGATGTGATACAAGTAGGCAAACCTGTGAAAGGAGTGGGAGAAGTGATTGAAAGAGAGTTTTTCACTCCTGTTATTATTGAAGATGTAAAATGAACTGTGCATGGCCAGAACATTTCCAGCCTGAAACCCAGACTGGTGCATTCTCTGTTCGATACCTCAGGGATCTAAAAGGAGCCTGAACTAGGAGTGAAGTTGCCTATTGTCCTTGACCTTAACAGCTACAGAAAAGTTTCTGTGTAGTTTGACTGTAGAGATGCGCAGGGAGTGAGAGAGCTTTATAACATACAATGTTATAATTTATGTTTTCCTAACTCTACTAATATCATGTGGTTACCAAGAAAGGCAGCTGACACAAGGTAAAGTGAGAGCTAGGCTTTTTATATCAGTTGCTACCAGATGCTGGCTTCTCAGCTAAATGTGAGTTCCTGCTAGCTCCACAGCTGATTTTGCCAACTGCAATAGCAATATGGATGCACTTTTCTTCCAGAGATAGGCCCTGGGGCTCATTTTGTTATTCCTGTGCTGAGCATTTTCTTTTTCTTCAAAATTAAAATCCTTACTTAAAGGTAACTTTACTTCTTTGTGTGTATATGTGGTGTGAGGGTTTTAAAAACCACATTTTGGGGAATTTTCCATCAGGGAATGCCACATACCCTGTGGTACCCAGCGGTGTTGGTATGGAGAAAATAGTTTTCAGCAAATAACACTGTCATGGTTTGTAGAATTACTTTCAGCTTATCTAATAAATTTGCACATAGAAATCCCACCAGAAATTAATGTATTTTCTGCACAAGGCGTGTGTTCTCAGTGCAGTATATTTTAGAGCAAAGCAGGACAGGATTTGAATGAGAATATTTTACTAAAGGAATTAGGTCTAAAAGCAAGTGTTATGTCAAGAATAGGAAAAATTCAGGGCTCCAATGAAGTCAGTTGTTTAATTGTGTACATTCTGAATTAACCACCACAGAAGAGTTTTTTCCTGCTCATTCTTAGTGTCAAAGAATCTCTAGCAATAACAGGCAAGCTCCTGATTTTCATGCTGTATCTCCAGTAATTACTGGCTTCATGATCCATCACTAGCAAAAAAACGCACTGCCTTTGATTTTGTTCTCACTGCCAGCATCAGGTCAAGATTTTGTGGTTATCCACAAAGCATTTTTACTCTTAGTGTACAACCTTTAGGATTAGTACCTTTGTGCTCTTTTACGGACAATAGGTTGTTTTCAGTTTACTTAATAAGAGAATATGCCCAACAATGACTAAGACTCCTGCTGACTCCAAGTCTTTGTACTGTAAATTATTTCCAATGTACCTATTTCTTGGCTTTCCATTAACCAAGAAATTACTCTTGTAAATGAAACTATTTACCATGCCAAATACTATCACTCTGATATCTTATTTCAGATTATGTCAATCAGAGAAAAAATGTAACCTTGAGTATTATTCTCTGGTTTGGAAATCTAATTAAAATGGTGGCCAGAAAATTCCTATTTCTCTTCCTTTTGAACCTATTCTAGAAGCTGCATAAAATTATATAACAATCTAAGCATTAAGCAGGGAGATAATAACTGACATTTCACATCTACTAATACATAGTTATAAATCAGATAATTTCATATCTCAGCAGATTTATTAATCTGAAAAAAATCTTTTGAAGCAGTGGGATATTAATAATGATATTCATATGAAATTACTTTCTGAGGCTAACCTCTTGCTACCGCTACTCTAAATCTTTTTTATTTTTTTAATAAGTGAGAAAGCTACACAGGAAAAAAAAATTACAAGTCCTTAAGCATATCACATAACTACAATGTTGCCATTTTAATGAATAAAGTACACCCTTGTTTCACTAGGTTGTCTATGCTGTTTTAAAGCCACGAGATATTCTGAACAGACACTTCCCATCACACTGTGCAAATGCTACATGTGAAATATAGGTTCAATTTAACTCTTTTCACTGACTTCTGTGGGTCTAGGATTTCTCCCCATGAATCCAGCTTTCAGTATCTTGTTTTGACTTCATATACAGCCAAAAGCAAGGGTTGATGTATGAGTAGCATTTAACCAATAGTAGCCTTAGGAAGTATCATAACACATCTAAATGATAACGTCTCTTCTATTTCTTCTTTGCTTTCAGGGTTGTAATTTGCTGGTCATCTACAATAATATTAAATTGCTTTACCCTTCCTATACATGCACTTAGCATCTCAAATTCTCTACACTGAATATCATAGACTAGTTTGAAATTTATTTCCAACCTATTCTTCGTATAAGTCTTTTTGTTATTTGCGAAAGAAATAAGTGAATTCTACATGTTTTATGCTATAGATGCATAAAAGAAACTCCTACTATTTTCAATGAATGTCATGGTGGGAGATTTAGCCTGATCAGTCTCCTCCAGCAAGGCTAGAAGCGTGAAGTATCCATCAAACAAGTGTTATGTATGACTTAAAAAATGAAATTATTTTGTCTTGTATTTTTTGCCAAAAATTTTCAGTGTTTCACCCAGGCTCTTTTTCCCCTTTTTCTTTTCTCCAGATAAGTTTAAGAGGAATAGGGAAAGGATGGGAGGTAATATTATCTCTAATCAAACTTTGGGCTGAAGGGATTATGCTAAATGATTTATTTTGTATTTTCTTTAAATGCTGACATCTCTAGAAGTGAAACTATAGGTCCAGTGAAATATTCTGATTGGTTTTCAAACTTTGCTATATTTCGTCTCTTACATGTTTCTTGGCCAAATACTCAGTCTACAGATACTTGTTTTAAATAGCTACCTGTCTAAGTAGCAGTCTTGGGAATTTTGTAAAAAATATACAGAAGAAATGAAAAGTCTTCAAAGCCAGATGAAGAACTGGGCCAAAATATTAAAGGAGCATTCTCACTCTTTCTTACTGTCAAACAATTTCTAGAATATAAAAACCCAATGTTTAACTACCTGATGCCATTTCCTGAAGAAAAGTGAACAAACTAACGGAAAGACTAACCTTTCATTGGATTTGGAAACATTGACGTGTCATGACAGTACATGATTCTTAATCTACATTCATGTATTCTGTAACAGCCACAGCCATACTGAAGAGAAATATTTTACTCCATTTTGAAGACAGATAGCTTATTTTAATGTTATTTTTATTGAATACAGTGATCTAAAATAAAAGTAGGAAAAGCGTAATTTGAAGCCAGTGTTGAAGTTCTCCAATCTGTGTTCAACAGAGATGTAGCTAGAAGAGCAGATGATTCTGGAGAATGGTGTGGTACTTGAAAGATCAGGGAAGTCTCAGAGGCACTGTGCTACAAACTCACCTCGTACTCCTTGGGCTGTTCTCAATGGCATGGTTTTATTACATGTTTTGGTACCTAGCACTACTCTGACAATAAGTCTACTTCTGACGATAAAGTATTTTATGAAAGTGTCAGGACAGCTAAAAAGGAATAAACTTCTTCCTCTTCATCCCCTGTGTTGTTCCCCAGGTGTTACAGGAATAATCCTTCCATAGTGGGGAAAGTTATGCATCTCAGTGTGAATAAAGCACCTAACACGATCAGATATTTTAAAAAATAGCTTTAAGCTCACATAAGTCTTTTTAAATACCTACTATCCTTTTTAAACAAAAACCTCTCAGCTGGGAGCCCATATCTTGCTGTATGACAATTTTTTAGAAATCGTGATGAAGAAGTTAGGACACTTCAGTGTTCTTGAAAACATTAACCAAAGCTAACAAACCATCCATTGTCCCGGCAAAACAGCTCACAGCTGAGTCGTAACACCTTATTGGGATACCGCTCTAGACTTCATTACAATGTTCAAATTATAAATGCCTTATGACAGTTATATTATAAATTGGCACACATTCTTTTCATGATGCGTTACGAATTCTTACTAGGTTTTGTCTTCTCTCCACCTGAATGGGGGAAAAAAACGTAAGTTATGTTATAGTACCGTAAAATAAAATTACAATGAGGAATGCTGAAAGAGAGGAAATTACAGCAAGTTTTCAAGAAAATCCACTTTGTGCATTGGGGTTCTGCCATGTGTTTGCTTCCAGTGGATATTCTTAGTAGGAATACCTCAGGCATAATACATTTGTTTAATACTTTTCCAACTTAGGTATGCAGCTCTGTATTGAACGGCGGCTAGCTGATGCCATGCTGGATGCAGTACCTCTGAAAAAACACTCTTGACATGTTTGACATATATTAGTCATATAAAAGGCATCATTGCTAAACTGTCTGAACATAAAACAAAGTTCACTTAATATTGCTGAATGAGCTGATCAAGTAAGAGTCCTCTAGCTGTCCTTATTTCATCAGTAAACACCACTGGAAGAAGAATTATAAGGAGAGACCACACAAAACGCAATATGCCTTTCAGCTGAGCAGAACTTAGTGGGCTCAATATAGGGCCTGATGTCTCATCTTTGAAAGGGCTTGAGATCAACAGCAGTTTTTACTAAACAGGAATTATCAGACTCTTTAGCGTTTAACTACTTGAAACAGTTAAGGCTGAATTTTATTCAGCCTTTACTGAATTCATTCAGTAAGCAAAATTTGGATTTTTGAAGTGTGATCATAATAGTCTGGTAGAGAATCATAAAAAGAAAAAGGCTCCATTTTATACCTACATTAAGTGACAGAATGAAAGGGTAGCTGAATCAGTTCAGCTGGGGAAAAAAATAAGTGAAAGGAGATGAATATTTTAAAAATACATCACAAATTGAATCATGTCTGTTGAGTTTAGCCACCCGGAAGTTAGGAACAAATTCCCTGGTCATTCTCTATCTTCCTTTCATACTTGAGAGAAGAGGTCCGTGTGCACCATCTGCCTTAAATTTGTACTTCTGGAATGGTTCGATTGCTCTCTGAATATGTTTATTGATTACAGAAAGGGTCTGCAAACAACAAATTTATTTAGGAACTTATTTTTAATCTTAAATGTAGCGAGATGAATCTCACCTTGAGCATGTCAAAACTGCTTTTTTGATATGATGGAACTGTAATATAATTTAACCAATGAAAGACTATGCAGTGAAACTCTATGTTGCAAATGTCCAAAGAGCACCGTTGCAGACTGATTCTTTCAAAACCACTTAGAGAGCTGAGACACATTCCACTTTGTAGCTCAGTCCTAATCCTATGAGAAGTTACTAACTGCTGACCTCAGCCACATTGGCTGATTCTCAGCTCCTTTCAAAAATTGTTACAGCCAACATGTCAGCTGATGTGATATATAAGCACAATAACTGTAAGACCTTTTGAGTGTAATAAAATGTTTCATTTTATAGAAGACATTGTCTTCTCTTCAGCAGCTCTGTAGCATGCACTTGTTCATATATGCCCCTTTTTTTACTTTCTTTTACCTAAGTTTCTAAAGTTTCTTCGTTTGTCTTTTGGGGACTAATAATTTCACTTTCATTAGAGCTGATAAGGTCTGTAAGTAACAGCATCTGACTATGGGGCAAAATGGAAAATTCTGATTCTATCACACCACACTGAGCAATGTGTTACCTCTGGCCCATGTATTAATTCCAGAAATCATTGTACTTTCTGCAAAATATCCCATAGGCGTGTTTGGTTTGTTCCCACAAGAGACAGTTATGTAACAGCAGACAAAGCATATTCAGCTCGCTAATGAAGAGAATCATACGCTAATTCTGTTCTTTCTTTCAAATAGCAAGGCTAGCATCAGTTCTGGTCTGGAAAACCTGCAGCTGTGGGTGAAATTTCAAGTTAATGTGCTCTTCAAAGAGTTCTTTAGCAGGTAAAATCCTCGGTCCGTGTCTGTCTGTACAGCTAACCTTCCAAGGGATCAGGAAATTGTCTCTTCATGCACAGCTGTTTCATGGCAAAACTATTTTAAGATAGGCAAACTTTAACCTTAGGACTAGAGTAACTGGGCTATATGAACCTCCCGTGGTAGTGGCAGTAAATACTTGAAGTGATTTTCACAGCTTTTGTAAGAACAAAACATTTTGGCCTTCCTCTTGAAACGTGTTCTCATATGATTTGTCATGTCCAAAAGGTGCACTAGAGGCATGACACAGCCTTAAAGGACAAATTAGAAAGAACTCAGTTTGACTGACAGAAAGAAAGCCGCTTTTGTCTGCCTGACCCATGTCAAGTATGGACAATGAGCCAATATAAAGGTCAGTGTGAACAACAGCCATGGGGAATTTCAGACCTTCCAAGATGAAGCAGTATGGCCAGTAGTTGTGATGTCTGTAAAGCCTAAAATGAATGAAACAGTTTCTGAAACCCATTTTACATTTAGCAAAGACTCAAGTCTCTAACAGGTTTCCACATATTTTCTGGTAACTTTTGACTTTACTTTTGTTCAATATAACAAAATTATATGGGTCATTTTCATCTATGTGTCAAGCAGATATTTTTTACAATAGATAATCTTGGAAGTGTATCTCCTATTTTACAGACATGGATTCAAACAAGTCATAACTGTTTAGGAACTCATTAAGCCACCAAAATCTTGTTGAACTGCCTGGAGAAGGAGTAAATTTAATCCCATTTGTTTCAGAATTTATGCGAACATGTTCGAGTTAGATTAAATGCAAACCTGAGAAGAAAAAGCCATATGTTTTGCACAAAAGAAACAAAAAACCCCAAACCAATCCAAAACCCAAGCCTGCAGTTTGGAGGGGTTTCCAGAAGTTTTGGGTGATGTTTCAGGTATGCATGAGTCATGGGATGCAAATGTCCTTTCTACAATTGGGCATGAAAATTGACTTCAACCAGGAAGTCTATAAAAAAGCAATATACCGGCTGATTAGCTTTACTCTCTCCAAAACTGTCTTCTTGGATGTCACCCACATTTGTTACAATTTGATGACTGAATAAACTCTATTATTATCATAACTTTTGTGTCTGTGCCATCTTAAAGACAAACTTAGTGAGAACGAACCCCCTGGTGTGCTAGGTTCTGTGAAAGTGAATTGGAAGTTATGACCTATCCCTGGAACAAGTCAAAATTCAATTTCTGACACAGCAGACAAGCGTAACAAACAGTAGCCCCACCTCAGTGTCGTCTTTAACAATTTTCTCGCAGAGTGCAATAATTCATTGTGGACCCATACTTCAGTAGTAAATTAATACTCCCACACCCTGTACTGGCTCAGGTGCTATGACTATAAGACCAGAATTAAAGTTCTAACCCACATTTTCAAGCAGACCTCCACCCCACTCACACTCCAGAGACTTCTACAAGAAGGTAAATTCATTAAGCATTCTAAAGAGGAGACACAATCTGAGTAACTGTCTACCAGTCTCTCAAAGGGAAACAAGCAAGAAAAATATTTCTGAGCATGTTGCATTTTTACACTAATTGTTTCCACTTTGGATTTTGCCCAAAAAAGTGTATATCAGATTACTGAAAACTAGCACGTAGTAACAGCAGAAATAAATATTCCACAGACAACTGATAAAGTTGAAGGTTCTTCACAGCTTGTAAACAACCTAAATATTGCATGGCATGTAAAAAGGCACAAAAAAGGAAATCAATTCTAAAACTGAAAAAGAGAAAAACAGAATCCCAATAAACTAAATTAAAAAAATCAAAAAGGCCAAGTTTGTACCAGTGACCTTAGCTGACCTACATTAGAGGGTAATTACTACCCAATCCATAGTCCTCATGCATAACTATGGACACAAATGGTCAATAGAAAGTGATAAAAGGATGGAGATCAATAAACATTACAGTCTGGCATACAATTGCCCAAGAAATGAAAGAAAATACATTAATTTTTGATTTTGGATAGCCAACATGTGAACCACGATTCATCAAAGTTTGGGATTTGACAGTTTCTGCAATACACTAGATCACCATTCTTTTTAAAATCCTTCCTATACAACTGAGTTAAATGACCTGGGTACAATGTGGTTGCTTAATTATCAGCCTCATTGCAAGTCCGTTTTGTTGGTATACGGATTGCCAACATTCCTGAAGAACCCCTATAAAACTTGCATGATGCTTGTGAAAATAGACATTCTCCACTTAGCTGTTAGAGATCAGAATCAAATCAAAATATTGTTTCTTTGCCATGACAACAGAAAGGAGAGAAACAAGGCCCTAAGCTTGAGAGGTTTTTTTGAGATGCTGAACTGCATGTTGATGGCAGAAATACAAATCAAAGTGCAGTGAAACATCTGATGAAGGGAAGGAAAAAACTCTTTTATTGAATCAAGGCAATCTTGAATTTGGCCCTTGATGAAGACTGTACTGAGAAAAATAATTTAGTATTATTACCTGATCTCTGCATTAATTTTTGCAGTCTAATTTACATGCACTGAGAGACAGCAGTCAGTCAGCCATATAATATAAAACACATTTACTGCAGCTTCACACATACACACTCCTCCTCCTGCAGTCAAAGAATATTGATGAAAATTATCCCATGGACAAGGTTTCTATGGACAGCACATGAATTATTATACAGGCAATGTTTAACTATTCCTTGTGATACTGCCTAGGATCCACTCCTAAGTGTGTGATTGGTGAGAATCAAAAATAGGATCCAAAACTATTCACATAAAAGGACTATGATTTTGGTTATGTAAAATTGGATTAGGAAGACTTTACCTACAAAGAGAAAGACGACAGACTTACTGTTGAAATATGGCGATCCGTCTGAAAGACCTTCCTAAAACCAGTTCATATAACACTGTCTTGAAGGGCGCTTAGATGATTTCAAAGTCGATACACTTCTTTAAATCAAGAGAAAGTGAAACTTCCTGATTCCATTAAAAATTCATTTTTAGAAGAGTTTTGCCTTTTCTAATATTAACCACAAATAGTGGCATAAATCAATTTCCAATTACATTACTAATACTACTTTTAAGTCTCATCCCTCTGTATGCCCAGAGCATATTATCCTGATTCCTTAGTGATACCAATAACATATTTATTCACTGTTCAAGTTGATGAGTGCAAATCCACTAGTGTGGTTCCAAGAACTTCATCAAGATTAGTTACCTGAGTAAGTGTTATGAAATATGAGTTAAAATATTCCAGTCACAACAAAACCAAAATGAAATAATGTTCCTCCTCCTATCTTTTTCTACACATTTTTCACTTAGCATTAGGATTGTTTAAGATTTTTCACTCAAAAAGGATCAATTTGGATTTCAGAATATGACACCAACTTTGCTTGCTGTTCCTCCAACCTTTTGATTTTCCTTGATTAATTTGCCATGGCAAATAGTCAGTTTACATCTGGACATGAAGCTCAGTGACACCAGTCTGAATCATTTTACCCAGGGGTAATGATATCGTCTGTTCCACCATTACCCACATTATCTAAATTGCTTAGACATGTTTATGCGCAGCTAATGGATTGTATTGTAAGCAATAATGTTTTGGCTAGGCATAAATCTGGTTTTAGACCTCATTCCATGATAAATATGTTAATAGCTTTTACATATGATTTGTTTGTACCTCCATACATTTCACAATTGTCAGGCAGTATTGTTGGTGACTGATGGTATCTTTACAACATTAGATTTAGATGATCGTGGCCTTTGATTAAAACACATTAAATGTTCTGCCTGTGCTATTCTCTTGTTTGGGATTGATTAAAGAGATTAAGATGTGCTTTCCTGGGTAGAGCTGACTGACCAATTACTAGTAGTTCTCAACTGTATTCATGAAACTGATTGCCCATGCGTTATGGACCTCAAGTCTCTGAATTTTACTCAGTAAAACAGATCATAGTCCTACAAAGCAAATGGCACTGCTCCCATGAGCAGCTTCAGGTAGCTTATCCATTCAATTTATCCTCTCCTCTTAAAAAACAACAAAGATTGGTAAGAGAGCACAATACACATTTGATGTTTTCTAAGTAGCTCCATTATGAACCTGCAGCACTTTAAGGAAATATTTTTCTTTGTTTTCTACTCATCCTGAAGGTAAACAGTCACAGAATCACAGAATCATCTGGTTGGAAGAGACCTTTAAGATCACTGAGTCCAACCATTCACCTCGCACTGCCAGGGTCCCTAAACCATGTCCCTCAGCACCACATCCACACATCTGTTAAACAGCTCCAGGGAAAGATTCTCCTGGAGCGGGTTGCACAGGATCGTGTCCAGAGTTTTGAAAGTCTCCAGACCAGGAGACTCCACTGCCTCCCTGGGCAGCCTGTTCTAATGCTTAATGACCCTCTCTGTAAATAAATTTTTCCTGATATCCAATCTAAATTTCCCCTGGCACAACTTGAGGCCGTTTCCTCTTGTCCTGTCATTCGTAACACAGGAGAAGAGACCAACCCCCACCTCACTACAACCTCCTGTCAGGTAGTTCTAGTGCCTACAACATTTCTCCAGTACATTAGCTGAGGTCTGCTGATTTAGAGGACCTTCATTTCTTCAGATAAAGACCTTCTTAATTAAAAGGAACAGATTTGCACGAACCATGGTGGCTGGCCTCAGAGCCAGAAAACAGACCATGGGGTCTGTTCTTTTGTAATGTATTTGTGTTCTTTATACCTCACTGTGGAAGTTCATGCTTCCAGAATGAGTTTTCCTGTTCATTCCCTGGGTTTGGATTAGAGCATGGCCTCCACCATATTTATTAATGAAAATTACATTATATGTGCATATTTGTATGTATGTATATACATTATATATCTATTCCACTAGATATTTCACCCTGTACTTCGCATTCATGTGCTATGTCTGAGTAGCAGCTGAAACCTCTTGTTGTTCCTCAGACAGAGAAGGAGGTTATCCATGTCTTCCACATGGACTTGCAAAGCCAGGTTAAGATGATGTTGCCTACCATCCTCTGAGCATTGGTAGATTCTACAGAAAGAAAAAAGTTCCAGTTCTGGGCTTTCTGAGAAGCCAACACACTTTGATTGTCTGTTAAGATCGTACAGTGTTGTGTGCTTCCTTTACACCTCTGTGACTCTGCAACTTCAGTGCCTTTGTTTATATTGGATCTGTATTCCCCCCATCTGTCCTATAACTTGGTTATTAGCAACATGTAATAGATATTCATAATGTATTTGTATATTAAGTTGAGAATCTTAATGTAATGGCCATTATTATCATTAGTGGTAGTATTATAGAGAAGCAATTATCTGTAATATGGCAATGTCTGCAATGTGTGACGTAAAGAAAAGTGTTTTCCTTGAACATCTATAAAGCAAAATCAATTCCTTCTTTCCCACTCCCCGCGTATTAATTATAGCAAACCTAGCTGCAGATGGATGATAGGGGAAAACCAAAATATACAGACTGTTAAAATGTTCTATCTGCTTTCTGCTGTCCTTCTTTCCCTGTTATTGCAATTGGATAATGTTCAGGGAAGTATCCTGGTAATAGCAGAAAAGTAGAATGTGATGGTTCTCTCGACATGTGACCTTATCGGAAAATCACCAAAAGACAATGTTTCTTGCGAGAATACCTTCTGTACTTCTTAACATTTTCCACACAGAGGCAAAGGAAAACATGGATCACAGAGAAACAACATGCTGGAGGTCAGAACTCAGGCAAGGTAAAAGCAAATGCTTTCACAGGCTGAATGTTTTAACTATGCTAAGCGCCTCTGCCATGACGGCTTACAGCATTAGAATTTCTTTCCTTTAATTTTGCAAGATTGCTGGACAGGGATAACATTGCCTGAGCATGAAGTGCACTTAAATGTGATCTAACATTTTTCCTTACTTTGTTGGAAGGAGTCATCTTTGTCTTTGTATGCAAAGAAATAATACAACGAATTCCCATGTACCACCTTCATGCCCAGGAACAGCGAGTCAAGACATGCAATACTGAAGGAAGTTAAATGTCCTCTGCATACTCGTAATTCACTAAATATATCGGGTAATAACATCTCGTGATAACTCACTTTTCATGAGAAACCTTGTAATGAGAAGTGAAAATGGGACAAATTAATCTATTCTCTTGACATAAATTGTAACCAGAAGGAGAAAAACTACCCCAGAATTAACCCTTTCTTGATTCTATCACACAGCTGAAAACATGTATTTCTCCTTGGCTGTGTTCTTGAACGGTGGTTCTTGATTTTATAAACCATTCTCTCAAGTACCTCTCTAGCATGACTAGCATGACTAGAGATCCGTACCTGCAAGTAAATGAAAAGACAGACTTGAAAAAGTCCTACCCAGCTCATGCCTATCTTCATGGAACAGAAGAACAATTCAGACTTCATTGAGTTTAAATGCATAATTGAACCACTGGCTAATACCTATTTCCCCTTTAAAGAAACATGACTTATTTTAAAATTTTTACTTCACTAAATTCATATACACTCAGCTGCTCAGGTAAGTTCTCTGCAATTTATTTGAAATGCTATAAGTAGAGAACACATGATTTAATGATGAACTACAAGGTAATAATAAAATGAAGGGAATTAATTAGTCCCCTTCTCAAAAAGATGGTGTCACAACCCAAGTATGTATAGCCAGATTCTAAGAGTAATGCAGTTTTATTTCTTGGGTATATGCTGGGACTGAAAAAAGCTGGAAATTAACAGATATAAGTAATGCAAATTCTCTGCATGTTTGCAAGAAACCATGCAAGCTACTATTGAAACAAGGTGACTCTGAAACCTCTGCTCTGTCCAGTATTTAAAGACTCTTGTGATGGATCTCAAATGACTAGAGGGGCTTTTGCACCTTGATCCTCATAAATGAGAAGCCTAAGTACCTTAGACATCTCAGGAGAACAGAGAGACATGTTACAAAGCGTATCACAAAAACATGAGTATAGAGGTGGCTCAACTACATAAAATATGAAAGCAGAAAGCTTAGAAATATTAAGACTATGCCATTGCTGCCACATTCTGGAAAACTACATCGTGTATATCAAAGTGACCTCTGCCCATCTTGTCATAGCACATCAGCTTGTCTTTTGTTACTGTGCCTGTTGACAGCACATCCTGTGATGAAGCATGACATACTACGGAGAACAATATGGAATGAAAAGGTCACCTTTTGTGACAGGTATTACTTTAAAACACCAGTAATACAAGTAATGGATAACATTTTAATCTCCTCAGAGGATTAGAATGAATGTCTTCCATTGTTATATGGGAACATGTGTTTATAGATTTGAGTTAAAAGGAGTTTTCAGGTAAATGGACCAGTATCCTGTTACTTTGAATGAAAGTGAGATCCTTTTGCATTCAGGATCATTTTCTATCACAATGTATGCCATTCTGTTCTCTTTTATGGTGTCAGTAGTGAGGGCTAGTCCCTTTTCAGGAGAGAATAGAAGTGATTTAGTATCTACCGTGACACGTGCAAAAAACTTTGGAAGGGAAACACTACAGGAAAAATTCTTCCACTCTCCCGAGAGCAGAAGATCTCAGAGGAGCAGAGCAACCCCTCTGCCTTTCAAATCAGCTTAACAGGAGTGTCTTTAGCTGAAAAGGAGTGTGGCTATTAGGGAAAAGAAAAGAAAAGAAAAGAAGAAGGTAGAGGAAACAACACAGAAAAAATGGCAGCAAAAGACTGATGGCAAAGCAGCAGTAAGGAGAACAAAAAGAGATGAAGATTTACTAGTAGGAATGATAAAGAATAATGAAGGATCAGATGATGGAGGTGAGAAACCATGGGAAAATATGTTTAGAAGCAGGCAGTTCATTATGAGTGGTAGGAAGAAGATGAACAAAGAACTATTTTTTGCTTTCAAAAGGCAAACAGGAAATACCAAAATAAATCAAGGTACTTACTATGTGGCAGAACTGAACCTCAGATGTTAAAATATTTGCATTAGCCTAAAAAGAGACTGAAAACATACATTTCTAGGAGAAAAATTCACAACTAAAAATCCCACAAAAATTTCACCTCTGGCTCAAGAAGCTTTTAGGCCAGAGGCTGCTTGAGACTTGAGGTGCATCCTGGGGAAAAAAAAAAAAAAAAGTCGTCGTTTTCCTAACCTCCTTAGGCTTTGCTGGTGGGCACAATCAGAGACCAAAGGCTGGAGGAGCATGATCTGCCTCACAAGGTGGCGTTATCTGGGGTCTGTCATGGAGAGGAGCACCTGATACTGCTTAAAATGAGGACACGTATCTTGCAATACAGAATCACGCATCATGTATCCTAGGAGTTAGCTCAGGAACTGGAGAGATACGGCTGTATCAACACGGTTCTGAGCTGAGTCTAATTAAGCAAGACTAATAAGTGCTTTGAACAGTGTCTTACAGAAAAGACTAAACTGTTTCTGGCCTACAAATTAGCTCTGTATTTCTCATCTGCAAAATTTTGTTTATTTTATGTTCGGTCTGAGATCTCTACATTGTGCCATGAAGAGATACGTACGGTATCCTTGTTATGACATTTGTTTTACTTGTTTTCCTGTCAGTGCTTAAAACAAATTAAGAAGGATTTCATTTAAAATTATGTATCTGTATATTTTACATTATATGTACACTTAATATTATCTTGTGTGTATATTCCTCTTCAGGCAACTTTCCAAACTGCATTAACTAAAGCTGTCATCTTATGTATAAAACATTTTTCAGATGTTCTTTCATATTTGCAGCATCAGTCAAATTATCAAACGAAGAATGGACCCCCTTCATGTCAAGAAAATTGACATTCATTTCTTTTTAACAGATTGGCTGAACAACCAAAGAAATAATTTTGAGGAAATGGATGTTTTTGTAAATTGTTTTCTACTAAGGTTCAGTTTCAGGTGATAAATTTATTCATGTGGTATTTTTTTCTTTTCCTTTGTTGAAAGATTTATTTTTATGAATTAATTAGTATTTATTTAATAATTAATATGACCTAAGCAGGGATGAGCTAAAAATCATACATTCTGCAGTTAAGGAACTAGTTATGATTTGGAAATATACTCACCTATAATTTCTGGATTATTTAGTTCTTCATAAAGCAGACAAAATCATGTTATAAATTCGGTGTTGTCTTTTTACAAACTATAACTTTAGTTCTGTAATTCTGCTTTTTGTTTTGTGGATCAGTCTTCTCCAGACAAAAAAAAGAAGCAAAGGTGACAAAAGCATAAATATCAGTCACTGGAAAAAAAAAGTGTTATTGAGAAACAGAGCACAGTTCTGCTGTGACTTTTCCTTAAAGCAAGGCTTCTCTATTTTGCATTTCAGAGCAAAATGATGTGGACTATTATAACTTCTCACTTTGAAGAAAAAAGAAATCGTTCTGGACAGGAGAAGAGCAGAAAAGAACATATTTATTCTGTGTGAGTTCTACTCCTCTACCACCATCAGTTTTTAAAAGGTAACCTGAGCTCCGTGGTAGGTTTCTACTCCTCCTTTCTCTAAGAAGTCGGACATTCCTTTTTTCAAACTGGTTTTCAAACTAAAGAATTGGTAGCTCTTTCTTAGTGTGTACAAATCCACTCCAATGACTGAGAATTATTTTTTTTACAAAATACACTGAGTTAAAAGCATCCAGAAGGAAATAAACCCACGCTGAATGATAGAACTGGAGAACAGCCAACCTATCCAACTTTTAATAATGAAACAACACTGCAATAGCATCTGCTGGCCCCAATACAAGCCCAGAGTTTTTATTACCCTAAGCCATTTAAGCACATGTAATATGCTAAGCTATGTGTGTTATTTCAATCCTTATTGAGTTGTTTAACATGCATTGAAAAAAAAGAATATTTTACGTGTTTTTGAAGCTGTGAGAGAATGATTGGGAAAAAATAAATTACGTATTGCTGCTGAGAAGGTGAGGGGGGAGAAATGAGAGTGTAGTGTCCCAAAACATTTAATCAAAATACCGCAAATTCACTGAACAGTTTTTTAATATTAACACTTTTCTCTATTGATTTTCATCTCCTAAGTGCCTCTACAGTCTCTTACAGGA
>NW_010400603.1:183658-195725 GCF_000710305.1 Buceros rhinoceros silvestris | reverse complement strand
AGCAGGAATAATTCCCTGTTTTTCTCTCTTTTCTGACAGGACTGACAGCATAGGGGTATACAGGCACTGTGAGCACAGCGATCGTTTAAAACAGAATTTAGTTCTGAGGCTCCTGTTTTGCCTCATTAAGGACAGGTACTGGGGTAGCATTATCTAATCAATGTCCCTCTCCAAACTGTAATTACTGTTATAATGGAAAGAAGCAAATAGAAGTAATGGTAAAACTCAAAGCCCAAGATCTCATTTCTGTAAGGTTACAAAATAGATGGTTGTTTTTCTGCTATGTGAAGGTTTCAGACAAAACTTTGGTAAGGGACTTTAGGAGCTTTTAGTAGCTCCTTTTTTTTGTTTTGTTTTGTTTTGTTTTGTTTTGTTTTGTTTTGTATTTTTTAAAAATAAAAGGGTGGTGTAAGCTGTCAAGTGGACAAGCCAGGAATCTGATTTTGTCTTTCCATAACTGTCCCTCACCAGCAGTTGTCCTGCCAAAGTCACTGGAATTGTTCCCAAAACGTCCAAGGAAAGAATTGGACCCCTCAGTTTTTGTGCCATTATAGCATATCCAGTGAATTTTCCCCCTGCTTCCTTAGGACCCTGTGTGTCAGCGCTTTAAGGCAGGGAATGACTGCTCTATTTCTCTGTTTTCGCTGTTCACCCCACTCCTTGTTTGTAAGTCTCTGGTCTTTTAGATTCTCTGAGGACAACTGTAATTCTGTGGTATTACAAATTTCAGTGATCTCTGTTTAATTTTAATTAATTTTTTAAAATTCTTTTCTCTGGTATTAAATAATTATCTGGTATAAAACTTAAGTTTTAAACCCTCTTTCTTTTGCTAGAGTTCCACACAGACACAGGTATTATACCTATTACTTTCTATACAGCAATCAGCACACCAAAATGCGTGAGGTCTCATCTGATGTCCAATGTACACAGAGGAAATGGTCCCAGTTACTGCAGCAGTTGAACAAGAATGTGTTGATTAGAAAAACCTAACATATATTAAAGCCCTTTGAAAGGACTTTATAGAATTCAGTCTAAATCTGGGATAGAGGAAAAAGTGGCTAATCAAAACAGGGTTCATATATCAGCCAGATACAGAACCGCCAAGGTGAACATAGCATAATTAACTGATTGTTGTAACATATTGGAACTTGACTGTAAGCTGTTTACTACCAGAATCAAGAGTATGATGAAAGTCATTGGAATTTTTTTCATTTACTTTGATGAGCTTACTCTCAAGTTTGTAATATTTACAGTGCTTGAAATTCTATAATTCAGTCATAACTATTGCTGGTCAGAATATATGACTTTGTTTCAAAATAAATTTCAAAAACAATATTTTTTGGTAAAAGTTGTTCATGGAAAATCCAATTAATGTAAATAGTATAAATGGAATTATTTTCACTTTCTGATTTACAAAGAACAGTTTAAAAGATGGTGAACCATCAGTTAGTATTTGTATCCAGCTCAGGAAGAAATTCAGCTCAGGCAGAAATATTCCAACCATACCTGCTCATTGCAATAGGCAGCAAACTATCAAATAAACCTATTGGCAGGACATGGTCCCAGATGAACTATTAACAACCAAGGGAACATTTGTTATGGGGTTGGATAGCTTTTAAAATGATCTCTGAGCTTTTCACTAATTCCCCGGTCTATACCACATGAATAGACGATGTTTCTTCCCAACCCAACTGTGTTTTTCTGGCAGTTTTTCTCTACAGATTTCCTTTGTCTTAAAACATCTGCAGTCGCAAAGGGATCCAGTGCCTTTGTAGGTGCATGGCTAGCAGGAGCAATTAAAGGTATTTTCAATTTGCTTTTCAATTTTTGCTTTTTCCACCTTAGGAATCTAAATAATTGAAAAAGTTTTGAGAATTACAAATCCCATTGAACACCCTGTATACAATAATAATTTAATTATTCAAGTCTTTCTACTGTTATCATTGATGCACTAATTGGAAATTTTTTTGCACTGTGTACGCTGATCATATTCCTAAGAGAAGGAAAATCTCTTTATTTTGTATTTTTTCTGTTCTTTTCCACTATTCCTTTTTAAAATGGAAGAATAGTTGGAATCTTCCTCAAGATTTCAGAACAGCTAACCCATTATCCAATTCATTATCCAGAAAGGCTGAATCTCCATCTTACTCATCTGAAATGTGACAGTAGGGATATTGTTACTGCCTGCTTTCTGAGGATCAAGGAATGCAGTGTCATAAGGTGTGGGGGTTTTGTGGTGATATGTCCTCTTCAATTGCCAAAGATTGTCCACATATGAGTGGGAATGAACGAAATGGTATCCATCGGGTCAGAGGACAGAAGATGGTCAGTAAATGTTGTACTGCCTAAGGAGAATGGGGTTTCACACCTTTCCAAAGATTCCTTTCCTCTTACACTTGACTCTGCAGGAGGTCTAGAGTATGTAAACAGATTAAAAAGGGACTAAAAAAGCACATTTGCAATGTGCAATGGGTTATTCTGTAAAACACTAGTGCATAGCACACTACTGAGCAACTTGAATTGGCATTGTAAGTAGCTGGTTGTATTTAAACATACTAATTTTCCATTAATACGGGAGTCCTATAACAAGTGATCAATGAAGCAAAAGCTGATTGTCAAATGAGTAAGACATGGAAAAAGGTATGTACAAGAAAGAGATGATGTGATAATTTGGTTACCATTACATGGTAATGTTAGCAACAATGATTGTTATTGAAATAGCGTGGAAACTTCTATGTTCTAAAGATACCCCAGAATATATTTACCATTTTATCACAAAAACAGTTAACAATGGAATTGCATCCCCATGGTCTCTGCCTGATTTAGTCATTTCATTCAGTGCTAATGGAGCAACATGCCTTGCAAAACCCAGGTGTTTATCTCAGTCCAGTGTTGTACTAAGTCCCTGGTTGTGCCAGTTTGAATTCAGACACTTTTAGAGACTGTTGCTCAGCATTTCAGTGGACAGTGGACAGTGTTTTATAATTAGAACAAACAATATTCATAGCAGCTGCTCAAAGCATATAATCCTACTGAGACTAGCTAACTGAACATGAGTGGGGTTTTTCAAAATCAGTTCCGTTGAGAGAGATACTGAACTCTTTAAGTTGATCAAGGTGGGGAAACAGTCTTTAAAATGAAACCTTATCTATAGGTGTGACTGATAAAAAATGAAACTATACTTGACATTTAAAAATAGAAAGAATATCCAACAGAGGGATGAATATATTAAAAAGACTTAAAACATCATGAGAGTATATTCATTTGTGAAAATTAAAACCTAAATGAAAGAATAAGGAAATCACTTTGCCAGAACTATATGAAATAGTCTTGGTCTCCCAGTGGTCCTGTAGAAAGATATTTCATGTGTAAATTATGGGTACACAAACAAAACCTCCTAGAGATTTCTATCATTAAATGTGGCATGAAAGTAATAAGAATAAAGACATAACATGGGCTATGTACTGACACAGATCCCTTCCCTGTTGAAGACGTAATCATGACTCTACAGACTTTTTCCTTCTAGGTTTTTTTGAATTCACAGATTTTGTATTTTTGCCCACAGTTAATTCAGGTTCATCACATTCTCCTAAACCTTGGACACTGTTAGTAAAAACTCATGAGATTAAAGTGAACCTTAAATACAGATTTTCTATTTATTTCCCTCACTTGGGTCTGCCTAACAATGCTTTCTACAAAATTGAATACCAGCCAATTCAGTTATAAAAATTCAGTTAAAAAAATCCCTGAACAACAGCAACAAAACCCCCTATAAACTAATTGCTCATTGTGGAATGAAAGCTGTTACAGAAGTCTGCAATATTAAGATCCTCAAAAAACTAGGAGGAAAAGAATATCGTTTCCTTTCCCAGGTGATTTGAGCAGAAAACACAGCTGTGCTTGGAGCAGGGTCGGTTTTGGAGGTGAGTTATTATTTTCCTTTCAGGTTCAAGTGTGAAGAACACAACATGAAAGAAAGAACATAAAATGAGGCTAGATGCTGTACTACAATATTCTCTGTGTGGGAAAATCCGATAGTAACTAATTATGAATCAACATAACCCCACTCTCATCTCTGAATTATTGAACACAAAACTAAAACCTTTGAGAGACTTAAACAATCTATCACTTGCTAAGCTTTCATTAGAAAATTAGCTCATGATATGTAATGATCTTTCCTATACTTTCTAATTCCTTTTAACTGTTTAAATAGAATTTGAGTAATAACTTCTTAATGTTCACCACAGAAGGTAACTAAATCTTTAATGGACCCCTGGTACAACCAGTTTAATATTGTAATTTAATTGAGGTTTATGAAAAAATAAAAAGAAAAAAGGAAAACAGAAAAGACACCTTGCTTCTTTAATATGTAAAATAGCTACTATATTTTGTTTCACAAAACCAAAAAAATTTTGAAGCCAACTGTATTTTCTAGATTATCAAATTCTGTAGCTTTAGTCAATTCATTTTGAGTATTTTCTTTCTTATATATACTGATACATCTTTATATATGTAAAATATATATATCATGTATATATTTCTTATATATTCTAGTTGAAGTCAGATTATTATTCTTCAAATGTACAAAACTTCCTCCATTGTCACTTTTCCTTAAGAAGGGACACCATGTTTCTTATTCTTTCAAAGACATTTACTAACCCCCCCCTTTGAACCAGACCTGGAATTCCATCTTATATTTCATTCTGAATTCTAAGAGGTACATTGGCAAATTCTTCTGATTAAAGGATATTTTTCTTTTAATACTAACCCTGACTATAGCAACTTCCATTTCCATTCCATCACCTCCTTGCATACATTTTGTCATTGGTCATTTTCAACACAATATCTGCTTTAAAACATAAACAAGTCTAACTATGGGGTGAGAATTCAACAGCATATTGTGTCAGCCACAACCCTTCTGAACAATTGACCCTACTTCATCTTTTCACTCTAATCTTTCATCTTGGGGTAGTATTCTTTTACTGTTTACTTAGATTTCTTCTTTTTTCCTAAGATCTAAAAAAATATGGGTTTTGGCAGTTATCCCTCAATCTATTTGCTTCTTGGCCTCTTCTCACTGATTTCAGAACAGACTCTAATTTCCGAATTAATTTTTAAATTAACAACTTTCCCCTTCCTTCCCAGCCCCACACCTCTATCACTCCTCTTTGAACCTGAAGAAATTCCAAAATTTCCCTCAGCCTTTTAACCAGCTAGATTTGCAGTTTAGCTCTCTTGTTATTGAAGTAGTTCTGAGGAACCTGATAAATCCACAAGTCAGATGGCAAAGCCTCATGGAGACAGTGTAGATGCAGAAGCTTTATGCTGATTTAACTTCTTGCTGATTAATGTGCGTGCTTAATTTCTCAACACTTGTCTAACTAAATTTTCAAGAATAACCCTAGCTATACCTAAATCCTAAGGGATTTGTCTATTAAAGACTAAAGTGATGACCCACCGAGCATACTATCATCTGTAACAGCTGCCTTTTTCAAAGGCTTCACTGCCCTTCTCACATACTAAATTCAAAACATAGGACCATCCATTGAACAAACCTGTGTGATTTTTGATGGACCGTGTACAGTATTTGTTGGGGAAATCAGGGACATATTTTTATAGCTCAGACTCACGTTCCCACTTATTCATGTTTATGATGCAGTAAACTTTGGTACAAAGTCATCAAACACCATGCTCTGACAGGTACGCATCTTTCTTGTACACGGATTACATTAGATCTGGTTCCTAGTACCTTGACACCACCTTGTCAGAGATATTCGCAATCTCTCATATTGTACCCAAGGTTTTTAATGACCCAGATTTATAATATCTGAAACGCTATCTGAAATTCCTGAATAAGGACTACAGCTGACAACTTTACTTCTCAAACACAAAAAAAATTTTAAATCACCATTAAGCTTCTCCCCAGCAACAATAAGACTTTATCCAAACCTTTCTTAAAAACAGATCATTTAACCATTTTTCAGGATTTAAAATTGAAATCTCGTGTTTTAGTCCAAGACCAAGATTATTTTACTTTCTAAGATAAATATATAGCAGAATGCATTTTAAAAACCAAATAAAACAAAACATTGCTAAACCAAAACACTTAGCTGATTATATATCACTGCTCTTATGCAGAGAATGAGCCGCATGTGACAGATGGTGAACATTTTGGTCATTGTAATACAGGAAACCACTCAGACAATACATTAGTGAGAGTCATATAAATATGTACTTAGAAAGAAGTGAAATTAGATAACTTAATAAATTAAACAAATAATTTATTATGGAAAAACGCATTTCCTATGATTTTGAAAAGTGTATATAGCTTTGAATTCCTAAAATGGTTTTTCTGAGGCTAATCTCAAGGCTCCGAATATATCCTGTTAATATATTAAAACTTGTAACCATTTTACCCCCCTGAAAACTCTGAGACTTTGAGGTCTTCTTATGAATTAAGAAAAAAATATTTGCATACAGACCACCCATATTTCATAGAATGATCCTACTGAGGACTACCAGCAGCAAAGCGAATGAGCAAGAGGTTGATACAACACTGGCATCTCCACAGCTTTAACTACTTTGGAAGTGCTGTGGAACAGTTTTCACTTTGGTCAGAATGTCTCCTTTGACATACGCTTTCAGTTGGATATAATCTTTAACAAGGCATTAGTCTGAGGTCATTCTAAGTAATTTATTCACCTTCAGTTTGGATCCGAATAAAAAACCTAAGTGTTACTTGCACCACAATGCTAACAGTTCTGAGAAGGACAAATTCTATTCTTTGGAAGGGAGGTTGTCTCTGACTGAGACCTTCTAATTAGAAGTCCATACAAACTCCAGGCATTTCAGGAGTAACTTTAAATATTAGCAGAAAAACCTAATGCTTTTTTTCTGCTTGACCCACAACACTTCCTGGTTCTATCATACAACTTACTTATGGTGATTTTGAAAGTTTTCACTGTGTTTATGAAGTGTTTGTGATTCCCAAATGCTAGACTCAATATAAGTATGTGCTTTTATTATCACCCTTTTCCACATCTGTGGAATCTTTCCTGAAAATGAGTTATGTCTCCAGGTGGTGATTGACGCTGTGAGAAAGTTCTGTAGGAAACAATCAATGAAAAGCATTTTCATCACTGTCCTTCTTAAACCATCAGTGCACCTGGTAGGAAATCAGCCACAAAGGATTTCCATCTTACTGTTTTATTATTTCTGATCCTATTTAACAGATTGTTTCTGTGTACCATTCAGTCTTCCTAATTTGTCTCTGTCTATTATGGATGGTCTTGATTAAACACTTGTTGTGCTGTTCTTACAATTGCTTTGTTTAAACATGTCACACACCCCATCCCAAAATACAAACACAAAAGTTAGTGAGGAATAATACAGCAGTTTCCACCCACAGGCTCTGACAGATGGACTGCTGTGGATTTAATTTTCACTGGAATTTTATACGAACATGTAAAGAACAGTTAAGACAGGTGAGATTTTCAGCTATCACAAACCATAATAATCTTACATCTTAACTAATAATCTCAGCCTCGTTTTCTCTTTATCAATGAAAAGACGTCAGCATTCTCATATATGGTTCATTCAGAGATCTTCTTTTGGATGCTGCTTTTCCTGCTATAGATCTCTGCATTTTAGATTTCCAAAGCTGCGAGAGATTAGTCCCAACCCTAATGATGTTAATAAATGTGGATTTAAGATCTGACACCGTGAACCACAGTATAGGGAACATGTCTACTTGGGCAGATAACGTCTTCTTTCTGTATGCTGCCAGATGCATGTAGTCAGGAAAGTATAAAGTTTCAGCTGGAATTTAATTTAGATTTAGAGCAGGACATGGTGCCATGTAGATGAAACTATTGAATTCCCAGACAAGGAATTTTGTCTGGGTGTCTTGCATGTAGGCCAAGTCAGCTATGTTTCTTTGAAACCACACAGTTAGATGTGTTCTGTTAATGCGTTAGCATTCAAAGAAAGAGAGGGTAAATCCTTGTTAATAATAAATTAGTAAGTGGTAGAAAATCCATTGATTAATGCATGTATACACGACTGCATTAATCCTCCTGACTACAGCCTTACAGATAGATAATCACTTCTGCAGAACTTGCACAAAGCAGAGGTTGGGAGGAGAGAGGAGAAGACTACGTAGCAGACCCAGATCCAGACCTCTCTTGTTGAAAAAATGAGAGTCTTCTCTGTAATAAAATCAAAAGGCTCTTTGACACCCATTTCCTGATGGAAGCTCTATAATATTACTTTCACTAATTGAGTTCTATATGACAAAATACCAGTTTTACACGATGAGAAAGCTCTTAATCGGCAATATATGTTGCAGAATAATCTTTATACTTTTCTTCCTTAGTTTTCTGTCTTAAATGATATGAACAGTGATTCTCCTCTTAGAGAAAAGCTATATTCCTCCAAGCCTATTCTAAACAAGATGTACCTACAAGTCTAATGGGTTCTTACTTCTTGGGCAACTGCAAAACATAGAATTTGCATAACCAGTGTCATTAGTTATTAATCCAGATCAGTTTCTAAATTCTATTTCTACTGTCCTAAAAATCCCCAGAATCTACATATTATTTAGCCAGAAACAGGTAGATATTAATAGCTGTCGTCAAGATATAAATACTGATGTTGTCTGTACTGTGTCAATCAACAAGAAAGAACTGTGAAGAAAACTTGGAAAGAAAAGGTGGAAAAAATCACTTTTGAATGTATTTTAATAGTTCAAGCGAAGTTACACTATCACTTTCATGGTATGTGATACTGAATGAGAATGAAATCCTCATTACATTAAACAGAAGTTACAGCTTCTTTGCAAAGATTTTCATTCAGACATAGGTATTGCCATTAGAAATGGAAACAATTAAAAACATTGCAAATGTGCAAAGTGTAGTCATAAAACACATCTGTCTTCCACAGTCCTGCACAGTGCCCCAACACAGACAGTATAGATGACTGCTTATTGTTGTCGTAACGTAACGACTTGCATCATCCACATTCTAGTGCATTAAATAAGTTTGAAAACAGAGAGAAAGATGATTTGACTTCAGATGTCTAACATCTTTTTCCCATCTTCGCTACATTTATGAAACCCAACTGCAGTTCCTCTGGTTACCAACTGCTCTGAGAAGTTTCCTCACCTACATGACTTGCACATTAGAAAGATTCGTGACTTGAATGAAGCTATGATCAGGTGCTAAGAGGATCTACTACTAATTTTAGACTCTTCAAAGAGCTGGAAAATTTAAGAAATGGATCAGAATGTTAGAGTTGGTATATTCCTCTTTGGAATATGATTTTTCCTGCAATTTACCTATAACTTCTTGATACAAGGTTTACTGCTATAAAAATTCACATATAAAATTGCGTCGTGTCTATGGATTTGCCTTACAGTCCTTGGACTGCATCTGACACTGGTTGCTGTCACCAGACCTCATCCTGCCCCTGCCCCTGACATTGTGGCTCGTATTCTTGTCTTCTTCTCCTCAGATTTGCCTATTCACCACAAACTCATCTGAGGATCTGGACTCGGCCAGCTCTGGTTCTTATGGCTGGATTTGATCTGCTCACCTCACTCGCATGCCATGGGATTGCTACTACTTGCCTTGTTACCATGCATGGCTTATGGCTCCTGACTCCTGGCTCCCCTGTCCTTACAGAGCAGCCAGCTTGCCCTGCTTTCTAGCAGGTGCACCAGCAACTAGCCCAGTGCTGCTTTTTACACTGAAGTCAGTGATGTGTGTAATGATCTTTCATTTACTTCAATAACAAGAATTTCTTCATGGGTGAATACTTCCCTTGCTTGCAGAAAACTTATTACCTGGATCCTCATCAGCTTAGAGAATGAGGGGAATTGGCTGGTAATCTCCACAGTGAGGCTTCTTAAAATGAGACAGGAGCCTAGTAGGACAGTAGCTCCCCACGTCCCAGAAGCGGGGACATGCACGTCTGCTTCTGTTTCGGCTCCTGCTTGTAAGTCTCTTAATAGGGAAATAAACAAGAAGCAGAACCAGAAACCTGTGAGTGATGCAATCCATTAAGCAGCATGAATTGCAAATTTTGATGAGCCAGTATTCTCTGTAACAGTCTTGGAGCAAAACTGATGAACAATCTCTAGAATAAACTGCATTCTTATCTTTATGGAGATTTTGAATAATAAAGAGATTCATGCAAGGAAAAGCATATTCACCGATAAATTACAATGAGAAAGAGGAATAAATTTGCTGAAAACTCCGCTGTTGACAAAAACCGTTTGAACATTATTTCTGGTGAAAATTACATATTAAATAAATTTACATACTCTGTAAAAGCAACAATTAAACTGCAAAGACAGTCTCTGTTAGTTGCTCTTGGGGGTGAGGCAGGGACATTTGCAGAATGGTCCCTTTAGGAACCATTTCCTTTGGGCAAAATTTCTACCAAGCCAGATTGCTTCGTTTACTAAACCTATATAATTCTCAGAACAAAATATGCTTTCAGATATCAGACGCCCTCCACAACTAATATCCCCCAGGACAGACTTGTGGGCCATACATAGCGTAGGGGTTTTTTATTTAATTTCCTCTGCATTGACAGTGTTTGTTTTAGTCCTAAATTCATAAGCCCAGTATACTTTGCCAAGGGGTTTCTCTACGTCTGAATGCCAAGTGTAGGGCAGTTACAGCTTGGTGTAATTCTGATGTTCTCAACTAAAAAGCCATGTGAAGGAGGGTTCACACTAATTGCTTTGAATCTTTCAGCCCATGATTTCAGCATATGTCAGTGATGAACCAAGTGGCTGACCTTACTGACTCCTCCTAAACATGTAATATTCTTTAAGGCATATGTATTATATAAAGTGTCTAAAAGCTTCAAAGATTGAAGAGTTGTAGATGTTTTATAATCATCAGGATGAAGCTGTGAGCATCAGATAGAAATTTACCACATCCTCAAAAAATATTTTTGAATTTTAAGATTCTTAAAGGACAAATGGTATCTGATTGCATACATTTGTTTCTCCTGTTGAACACTAAGAGAATAGGTGACCGGATGAGATTTAGACAACTGCATTGTAGCTTTCTTAGGTTAGGCAGATGAGCCGAATCCTACCCAGTGAGTATATACTTCTGATCGTGCTTTTTATGTTGGTGTTGCTGTGCTAATACACCAAAACAAATCTTTTCCCTCACAGTTTTTCCTAAATTTTCCTGAATTTCCAACTGAGAAAAAGCTTGTATTCAAGCATCTTGTCCATTAAGTAAACTTGCACTCAGGACTGGTGTCCAATTCATGCTCAGAATAAGACTATGTCTATCCACTGCTTCTCTATGGTAATTACTAGCTTAATGGGGATCATTTTTCCAGTCATGTTCTTGCATTGTGTGATAGCTACATGGAATATAAATTTGCTTAACATTTCTTACACCCATAAAACCTAGAATAAGTGCAGGGGCTTTGTGTCATTGCTTCTCACAATCTAGTGATATTTTTCATTTCGATTTAGAAGCAAAACCTAACTGCTTCTTTGAGTGGTATGGTTTTTTGATGAAAACCAAATGATCTTGCTGTTTCATGGAAGAACAATGACAATGTAACACTAATATTCATCTACGCTAAAACTACTCCTGCCCAAATAATTTTGGTTTCAGCCAATCGCCTCTGTACTATCAGCCATAGGATAATTAGATACAACCAATCTTAGTATTGTAATTACTTGCAGCTTTATTCTCACATTGACCTGATATTGCACATCACTATGGCTCATTACACTTGTTTTATTAATGCACTGTACCAAAAATTATGTTAACATTCTTGGTAGCTACAACATAATCTTCTGGTTCACCCACACACAAAATAGCCTTCATTAAAGGTGAAATAATAATAATAAAAATATCACAGTAAAACTTAAATGCTTAGTTAGACTCTGCTTTCCAAGAATCACAACAATTTACATAACTCTTCAGATATTTTTACTGCATATTCCTAACCATTCTATTTTGTGTATAAAATTATATTTGTATACGCTTCTGCAACATTCAAAGATATTGTACTGTATGGCAGCAGGACT
>NW_010400603.1:180476-183588 GCF_000710305.1 Buceros rhinoceros silvestris | reverse complement strand
GCAGGAATTGAAATAAAATGAGTTCATAAAATCAGTGATGCCAGTGTATTAGCAGTTTGCCTTCAATATTTTGCTGTAATGGTTATCAAAACAGCATTAATCTTTCTTATTGAAAACTATTTATATATCCCTAATTATCATTAAAATGTGATTTTGTCTTCAGCACAACAACTTAATCTTCTTTTCTATTAAAAAGAAATTATCTTTTTTCCTTTTTTCCAGGCTTTGCCTGTTAACGAAGCTTCTATGAAGCAAACACAAGAGAAAGCTCAAAGAACAAGAATTAAAAGAAAAAAAATGAAGGGAAGAACTAGAAACTTGTTAACAGAAATTACAGACAAGGTTTATCAGTATTCAAATTAATGGACTACCGTTACTGAAGCTTTTTTTAAGTCTATAATTTGCACTCACAGTTGTTCACTCAAAAATATTTATTTAGAATGCAGGCCACTTTTTTAGAATACAAGCCACAAAAATGAGATCTGTGGATCAGTCATGGAAAAAGCCCGCTACTGACATGCCTGAGTAAATCTCAGGCAACAGCTGGGTAACAGGCTCCAACACAACAAATCTAAAAGAACTGACGTCTTCTGATAGTTCTCAATTCACCTTTTAGACAAGAACTAAGCAACTTGAACAAAGAACATCCTCCAGAAAAGTCTTGGCTAACCTGGTGTGACACCTAATACTTGGGAAACACTTTCTTAGGAAAGAAGGCTTTCTGGAGATGCATGAATGGCATGTCTAGAGATCTTTATTGAGCCAGGTTGTATAGATTTCTGAGTCCTTCAAGAATGCGCAGGATTCAGAAAATGGGATTACTAGGTGCAGTTCTCACACAGGTTCCAAAATATTAGTGCATTCAGAAGAAGCAAATTCACTCCTTGAGATATTTGGAGAAGGAGGCAGCATTACAAACAGCTGTATTACTGCTGCCAATTCATAGATAACTCATTTACTCACCAGAAGACCATTCTGCTGTAGATACCACAGAAACACTTCATATAAGACAGACTCTGATCTCAGGCTATGCAGTCTCAGAAATAGTATTAAATTCACAGGTCATTAAAATTCAAGTGTACTATATTAGACTTATTTTTTAGGCCCAAGTCATCAGTCTTGATCCTATTTCCAGCCTTTATTTCAAGATGCTAAAGCAAAAAATAGTGTGATATATATACATAACAGTACACGACAGCACATCTTGTGAATAATTGTGATTGTTTAGTATGACTAGCAACTTCAGAAATTCATATTGGATGTCAATAACCAAGTAGATACTGTAATAGATATGTCCAGAGGTTGACTGATAAAAAGCTTAAAGGATGGTAAATATTAGGAAACAAATCTGTGTAAAGAGTAGATAGTCAGAGCAGAGCTTTTAAAAATGCAGCATTTTGCACCAGGCTAATGACTCAAATCACACAGACTCTTCCTGAACAATCTAATGCAGTCCTGTTGTTTGCAGCTTTGGGAAATGAGAACAAAATGGCAATTGTCAAATGTCTCTAATATGTCTTTGCAGTCAAAGATGCAGCTCAAAGGCAATAAAGCATTTGTATCTTTTAATTTGGCGAATATGTACAGCCCACTACACATTATGATCCCAAAGATTCTGTTCTGCTGACTTTAATCGTTATTCCTCCTGACTGAAGGAGCAGTGATGGTGTAGCAAACAACTTGAATCGCTTCTAACTTACTGAAGCTCCATCTTTAAGAATACTAAAGCTAAAGGAAAGCTCTACATGAATTTAATTGTCTTTGGAGAAGAACATCTAGAAAGCAATAATATTAAAATATATAAATATTAAGTAATATTTAACAATATATTATAATATAAATATATAAATACTAAAAATACAGTCTATACTGTTTATTAAAAAGAAAGACAATTTCTAGCAGGATTATTCTTCACTTATTTCTAGAGCTGTCATGTACTTCAAATTATTGCAAGTTTGAAGTTCCAAGGTTTTCAATTCAATAATGTTGTCTCTGAAAGTTTAGATCACCGCTTGATATGTAATAGAAATCAAGAATTTTTCCTCAAAATAACCACAAGCCTAATCTTTTAAGAATGCCCCATTACTAAATACCAGCTTCCAAGGCAATCTTATTCAGGTTCCTCTTCTTGGGAGAAAGGTGACTGTAATTCTGAGAGCACGTGAAGTATGCTTGATTTTTCCTTTCTGGCACGTCAGATGATTGGGGTAACAGCTCTGTCTGTGCACCTAGTGTTTTCCCCACATTGCTATACACATCTCAGCTCTGTGTTACAGTAAACAAACACTTTTTATGTTTTCCTATACTAGCCCTTAGATTCCTATTTGTCCCTCGCTATCTTAGACAAACGGGGTCACGTAGAGACTTTGCCTTCTATTTGACTAGTCTTAATTATTTATTTTCTGTCATTCAGGCTTATGACTTTGCAATAATAGACAGGTTTAATGGGCCAGTAGTCCAGGATGGGAAATCATCCAGCTAGTGAAGCATTGAGGACATCAAATTAGTGGCACTGCTGATCAGTTTTTTCCCCAGTTCGACATCTGTTTGCAAGCGTTTGTAGCCAAAACTGTTTTGAAAGGCAATGTCAGCCTTAGGCTTTAGAGCTTGCCTCCTCAGATGCATCAGTGAATCTCTCCACCCCTTACTACTTGTTATTTTCTGCTGTGAAATGACACAAATCATATAATCATGCACAGGGGAGACAACATTATCTGGTGTTTGATCTGATGAGCAGAAATCAGGATTCTTGGGCTCTATTCCTGGCAGGCCCCGGCTGCCCCGTGCCCGGGTCTGTGATGTCCGGAGGTACAGCAGTGACTCTTTCACGGGCACCCCCTTGCTGTGGGGAAAGAGCTTGCGTGCCCTTGTGAGGTTCAGAGCTGTGGTGGTGGTGGCATGTGCCTCCGGTGGGGTCTCCCAAGCCAGACAGGTCTTGGCTGGAGGGTCAGACAAAGCATATCCACGGGCAGGATGGGCTCACTAGCCTTCAGGCAGCCATCCTAGGAGAAGGACAACTCTGACTCCAAACCCGGGCAGATGGAGCTCGTTTAGCCCTGTAAGGCATCCATCATCTAAGAGAAGGACACTCTAACCAAACCTACGACTTTGC
>NW_010400603.1:178878-179824 GCF_000710305.1 Buceros rhinoceros silvestris | reverse complement strand
CAAAGCCAAGCCATGATGATGATGATGATCCCCAGTTCTCTTGTGACTCCTGTCTTATGTGCATATTTAACATGTACATTAAATTAGAGAACACAATGCATGTAAGAAAAGTTTCTGGAAATCTTTAGTTTGAATTGAGCTAGCTGGCATCATGCTATGATTATTTGATTTTCCTTTCCAGGAACTATTCTAGTAAAGGTGAGTACTGTTAAGAACCAACTTGCACTTAAAAAGAAAATAAAAGATTATTTAAAGATTAACAGACTTTTTGAAAAGAGTGGATTCCCGGGATCTTCTGAACCACTTTACAGTGCAGACTGAATGGATTTATCCAGTGATTTCTGCTTCTAGTTAACATTTACTTGGAAAATAAAGTACCTTAGAAGCAGGAACTAAGAAGAACAAATCAAGAGTCCCAGTGTAAACCAGTACCAACTATCAATAGCAGTAATTGCCGTATAATATCAATGATTGTTCTTCATAATGAAGGCACTGGAACAGGTTGCCCAGATAAGCTGTTCAGCTGTAATGTGGAAGTGTTCAAGGCTGGTTTGTACGGGGCCCTCAGGAACCTGATATAGTGGAATATGTCCCTGCCCGTGGCAAGGGCAGGGTTGGAACTAGATTGTCTTTAAGGACCTTCCAGCCCAAACCATTCTGTGATTTTACCAATCTATAGTAACCATATGATCGTAATGTAAGTAGAGTGACTATGTAAACACTACAATAACACCGCTGTACACATTAATGTATAATATAGGAGTGTATTTAAATGTAAATATTTATGTGAATGGATGTTTTCATTAAACCTCTATGTGTGTGCCCCATCAGAATTAGCTGTTATGGTACATTTTTTATACACAGGTTACAGCAGAAAAGTAGTGACGCTAAATAAATCAGCCCACAGTTCTGTCTTGTCCCGCATGCTATCATCAACAGCAGCCAC
>NW_010400603.1:176009-178762 GCF_000710305.1 Buceros rhinoceros silvestris | reverse complement strand
CATCAAAGCAGACCATGCATAGCAAATACTTCTTCTGCTATATCCCTCCAACTTTGGTGAATTGAAGACTGAGGCGCTTCCTCAGATAGAAATATCCCTTTTTTTTTTTTACAATACTTTTTGGATGGCTGGTTGAATTACTTTTTTAATCCATTAAAACACCTTCTGCATTTGTAATTCCTGCAGAAATGAGTTCCATAGCTTAGTTATGCATCATGTAGAAATAATTTTAATTTATTTACCAAATAATCTGATTAATAAAGTTTTATTTAATTCTTCCCAATTCTTGTACAGCTAGTCACAATGAATATTCTTTATTTATTTATGTTTTCCATGATTTTCTCTCCCCAGGTCAAAATTCTCAGTTTCCTGACAAAAACATCAACATTTATTTGACACAGTCACATATTGGGAGACCTTATCGCTCTCTACAACTACCTGAAAGCAGGTTGTAGAGAGGTGGGGGTTGGTCTCTTCTCCCCTATAACAAGTGACAATAGAGAGGAAATGGCCTTAAGTTGTGCCAGGGAAGGTCTAGGTTAGATATCAGGAAAAAGTTCTCTTCAGAGTGGGTTTTAAGACATTGGAGCAGGTTGCCCAGGGAGGTTGTGGAGTCCCCATTGCTAGGAGTGTTTAAAAGAGATCTGGATGTGGTGCTGAGTGACATGGTTTAGGGACTCTGGCAGGGTACAGGTTGGATTGTACTCAATGATCTTAAAGTTCTCTTCCAACCAGATGATTCTATTATTCTATATTGAAACTATTTAGTACCCTTTTGCCTACCTACTTTTTATATTTTCAAATCCTACTGTATCACTTATGAGAATAATGAAGGGCACTACCACTCCTCATGGTATTTAAGCAATGCTTAATGATATGTACCATTTATCCTATACTTTACTCTCTTGCTAACATTCTAGTTTGCTTTTTTATTGCTATGGAGTATTAAGCTGACAGAAATCAGTCAACAGTAAGTCTAAGGTGACTTTTTTCAGTGGTGATAGCTTGTTTACAGATCTTTGCCATGTATTTATTGTTGTGGCTGTGCCTTTACTACTTTCTATTCTTCAGCACTGAATTTAATCTTATCATTCAGGCTTTAAACATATTAAGAATTAATTTTAAACCTCATCTTGGTCAATTGTAATTTTTATTATCCAAATTAGTTAAATAACATTGAAAATGTTTCATCTTTTTGTCCAGTTACTGATGGACATATTTAAAAGATGAATATCTGTAATTACAGAGTTACAATGATAATCTCTGTTCATTGTTGACTATTTATTCCTGCCTTTGCTTCTTTTTCTTTTTGCACTTACTAACATATGAGACATTTTCCTTGCATTTTATTTTTCTGATTCACATAAACCTCTTTGGAAATTTCAGGAGAATAAAACAACCATAACTCTGTTTCCTGTATGTTTGCTGACTTAATCAAAGAACTCTAAATGGCTTGTTAGGCATAAACACCATGAAAACCATGGTGACTTTTGTCTGTAAAAACATAGTTACTAGTGTACTTGTTATTTCTCTACTTTCTTACAGTAGCTATCAATTTGCTCAGCAAAATTCAGATTTTGGTCTGTAGCTCCCTGGACTGTTCTGAACCTGCTATCTTCCATTTTCCTGGTACTGCTTCCATTTCAAGCACAGTTAATAATTCAGCAATTTTATACTTGAATTAATTTAGAATTCTTGGGTGAATACTATCTGCTCCTGGTGATTTGTTACCATTTGTATTATCAGTTAGTTCTAAAACCTCTCATTTCTAGCGTTTTTATAAGCTGTCCAAGTACTGAATTTAGACAGCCTACTAAACAAATCTTCAGACCTGGAGTCCTAATTCTAAGTTTTGGGACGCTATGCGCAGACTGTAGTTCTTCTATAACCATCACTCTTATTCTGTTATAAATAATGAACTAACCTTAATGTCATAATCCCATTTTTCAGTTTTAGGTACCCACATTTCTATAATCCAAAGTCTCCTCAGCATTCTCTGTCTTTCCTGTGATTGTTCAGAATACAAATACCATAAAATCCTTGCATTTAGGTACATTATTTATCAAGATAAAACCATAGATATGGAAGGTAAAGGCAGAACATTACTGACTTTATTCAGACTTTAAAAAGAATTTCAATGAGAATCACAAGCAGGGGAAAAAAAGACATGATATAGGCACTGTTGGTACTGTCATCAATATAGAAAAATGGAGAGGTCTTAAATTATCTATAAAAATATTATTAAACTGCTCAATAGCTAAATAGACAAATAAAACCACATTGAAGAAGCAAAAGGCTTAATACATTTTAATGGCATTATGGAGTTTCTGGGCAATGGCTTATTACTTCATTTCAGGTAGCATGGGATTTTTTTTTATTACTGTATTATGTTAATTTTGTCTCTAAGTGTCACTGATTTTTTTACAAAACGCTTTTCTGCCAGAATACTGCATACTCTCTACCAGAAGTATGAAGATTTTTGCTGCTTACCTCTGTTTTGATTTTTTTGAAGGAAAATGGCCATTCCAATTACATTTTGCTTTAATGAAACACACTTCCAAATAACAACAGACTTTCTAGTCACAAGGTTAAGGAACTTGCTAATTCAAAAGTAAAGAAGATTTCTATGCTACTGTGTAGGTTTGGAATAACAGTAAGCCTTGATCTTAAGTGCACGAGGGGAATAAAAAGATTCTTGTCAGAACTGTTCTATCAATTTTTATGATTTTTTCATTAATTACCTTCTCTTTCCC
>NW_010400603.1:168410-175934 GCF_000710305.1 Buceros rhinoceros silvestris | reverse complement strand
CTTTCCCTTACAGCCTTTTAATCTGTGCTCTGTAAAATGCAGTTTCTCTTTTATGGACATTCCACATTGAAAATGTCAGGCAATCAGGGCAAATATAAAATTACTTTTATACGCTATGGTTCCAAAATTAGTAAAAGCAGCATTTTTTATTTTTTATGTTAAATTTAGATTACATAAATGGTGCTAAGTTGACAGCCTGGGAGAACGAAGAACTCTTTCTGTCCACAGAACAGCATGTACTGAAACATCAATTGCACTTAGATACACAAAGAATTGTCATAGATGAATATTCAGTTCTTATTACCTTTTTGTCGCTGTTACTAGTAGCAATGTCTGGAAAGATTTTCAGAAGAGATTACAGGAGCACTTTTACAAGGCTTCATACTCCAGATTCCATAGGGTTTGAAGAACCAAGTACAACTGACTTCCATGGATTTTTGACGAAATATGTGGACACTATTCACACAAAATTCTCTGGTACTGGTTCCCTCACCAAAAATTGTAAAGGGCTGAAGCATATGCTTTCAGCAAGGGAAAGCGATAATTAATGAACTGAAACCTGTGAGCCCTCCCCACATTTCATTTCTTCATTCTACAGGCTCAAATGTTTATCAAAGGAGGTAAAAAACCCTAGCAAGAGCAAAAATATCAGATATTGAAGTGAAATATGTTGTCGAGAATGATTTTTTTTGCACCTACCACCATGTCTGAATTCCTGCCTGATAATTCCCCAAGAACTTTCAGGTTTCAATCTCCCCGATCTCAAAACGTTGTTGATCCATCTATGACCTCTATAATTCTCCCATTTTTCTTTTTTTTTTTTCCCCTCTGAACGAATCTCAGGGATTCTCACAATTGCAGATCCTCACAATCAAATCGATCTTTTCTCCCGTCCTCAAGATTTTGAGACAGTTATCATCCTGAAAATGTTAACAGGCATCACCAGCCATCTTGTAGTCAGAGGCAATCGTCAGATAAATCATCCCATTCACCTCTGTCGGGGAATAAAATGGAATTAAAAGGGAGTACAATTTCTCCATAAACAAAATTTCTTTAGTGGGGTGCACTGGGAGAATAGCTACACAAGTTTGTGGGCCAAATAAAGTCAGATGCCACTAGGTATGATAAATGCCCTATGCATATTTCACTCCAAGAAGTGCATAAATCATCCTCTCTATTACTTCTTCCAACCTTCTGATCTTCCACCTTTCCTTTGACTCCACCAAACACATAAACATCTGCAATTACTTCCCAATCTTTATCAAATCCGCTAGTAAAAAAATCTTTTAAAATCCTCTATTTTCTCCATGTAATATGTTAAGAAAGAGAGCAAAAGAGATTGGGAATGCTACCTGAGGCACACGTTCCTGCATCAGTTCATTAAGGGAAAATCCTAGGTAATTCTGAGAATCTGGCCATACTTCCCAACATGACCACCTGCATCCGCATAAGCCTTGTGTTTGATTCAGTGGAATATAGACCAGAACCCTGTGCAAATAGCTCGTGTGTGGTTTGAGGCAATTGCTGGGAAGATTTGACCCAGTGATCAGAAGGTGACTAGGATTCCTCTTTATTTTCAGTGGGTTAGGATTAAGCATGTAATATTTCAGAGGGGAAAAAACCCCCAAAAATACATTTCTATCTCACGCATTCCTCAGGTGTAAAAATTTGAGTAATCATGAGCTGTAGAAATTAAATGAGTCCCAGAAACAATAGGAAGTTTAATAATAAATTAATGTCAAAGATTAAGGCTGGGCTGGCCACTAGACCAATGCCAGATGCTCTCTACTAACCCCTCTCCCTTCCCAAAGAGGAAGAGAAAGGGAGAGAGACTGATGGATTGGAAAAAAACCCCTAAAATTGCTTTAATGCAAATAATAATAAAATTATATACATACAAGTATATAAAATGCAGATATGGAATCCAACAACCACTGATGGCAAACAGGTCACCATCACCACTGATGCTGTGGGCAGGCACTGGGGAAGCCCCAGACTGGGCTCAGCAGCAGATGGGAACCAGATTCAGGAGCTGGATTCCAAAACTGGATTCAGGGATGCACGGATTGGGATGGAAGGCAGAATGGACAGAGTCCTCCTCAGACACTGACCTTTGAAGAAGAGAGCTCGACCCTTGTGATCCCTCAGCTTTATACCTAATATGACTTCTATGGGCTGGAACACCTGGCTGGTCAGTTTAGGGTCACCTGGCCTGTCCACTCCTTCCCGCAGGTGCACCCTCTAACTTACTGCACCCCCACCACAGTACACAAGATTAAGGGTGACCTTGGTCTTCACAGAGGCAAGTAAAAGAGAGAGTCTTTCTGCATCCCAACCCCTGGTAGTAACCTTAAACATCAAGAGTAACCTCTTCCAGAACCGGAGACTGTCTGCAAAAAATCCGTCTGCAAAAAATCTGTCTGCAAAAAATCAGAAAGTGCCGTCACTTAGAAGAGGCTGAACTGAAAAGTAAAATCATTGAACAGAATTAGTTCTAACTCTAACTTGAACAATGAATCACATCTAGGAAAAGAATGGAAGAACCAACCCGTTTTGGTTTTGGTTTTGGTTTTGGTTTTGGTAAAGACAAACATCCTTAAATGCAAAGACACCCTCTTCCCCACTACCTCAGTGGAAACGTAAAGCAAATTTCAAACTTTCAGTGACTAACTATATATGACAGTAATGCCCAAAGGGTGGCCTGTGGTGCTGATGAATATCCTATACCAAGCACGTTGTTGGTGTTAAATTACAATGTTAAACATGCAGACACACACAAGCACACACAAAACCCCATGCATTTGTGTCAGTGCCTGTACCAGATAATTTTAAAGAATTGACAAGACATATTATTTTCCTCCTTATTAACCTTTTTGGATTACAGTAGATGGTAAAAATGACACAGATGGAAATAGAGGGAAAGAATGTTCCCTGAGCAAGAAAGGAAATAAATGCAGCAGTGAGAGAAGGGAAGTCCATCTTTTTTTTCTGTTTGAAACAACACCCATCAGGACAAGGTGAATGAAGATGTTTAACTGTATCAGGTCCAATACTGCATAATTTCAAATAAACACCATACCATACACTGACTCCCAGACTGGATTTGGGCTTCTGGTCAGTAAATCTATGTGGTTAATACTATAAATGCCTGACACTGATATCTGGATTGTGGCATTTAATAGACATTTAACATCTTGAGTTTCAACTGTACTAATGTGCTTTAATGCCATTTTATAGGTAATTCGTTGGACCTTCTTGACCTCACTATGCTATGTCAAACATTTTACTCTGAGATATATGTAGATTCTATACTCTAAATATTTGACCCTGTAGATGAGAGATCGGAAGTTTCCAGAATGGACATAATACAGAAATATTTTCCCTTTCATTTCCTTTTTCAAATGGGTTTGTTTGGGTAAAGGGTTTTGGGGTTGTTTTGGTTTGGTTTTTTTTTTCTTTGCTTGTCATGTCTGCAGAGCTTAAACAACATCACAGCATGTGAAGTTTACGTGCTGCTATTCTTAGCCAAGTTGCTAAACATGGATAAAAACAAGTCTTTCTAACTCTAATTCATCTGAGGGAAAAAAACCCCATGCATGAGTGATTAAGACAAGAATACAAATCTTCAAAGAACAAAGATGATTAAACCGATAAATCTTCTTTTCTTTAAATGTTAGGTCATTCTTTCATTGTTTGTCACACTGTGATGAGCTGTAATTAAATTCTGGCAAAATTTCTTCTTACAGGTGATTTGAGCTACTACTGCAAAAACACACAGTAAATTATTGTTGATACCAGGAATTCACATTTTTATATAAACAATGCACTCAGTAAATGTTGCCCCCTATATTAATCTGCCTCTTCACCAAGGTACTATCATTTTTACAAGGTTGCTCGTTACTGTCTCGCTTTCAGGAGAGCATCTTCACTCAAGTGCAGATTAACAGGAAAAACACATGTTACTTCCACTCTAATTAACCATACTCTTAAATAGATTCCTGAACTGTGTGGTAAATAATATATGAGTTGGGCTGAAACCTTGATCTTGCTGATGTGAAAATAGCAGCATGTATATAAAAAGGTACCTTCCCATTGCATGCCAATCTCTTTCACTTTTATGTGGCCCCATGGAGAAAATGAGGGGTTAAATCTTGAGAGATTGGAAATCATATTGCTTTAGGCATGGATGACAGAGAGGCAAAACTGTGCCCCAGTTAGTACTGCCTAATGTGGTATCTTCATGCCTCTCCCCTTCCAACACTGAGAACAGGCTGATGCCTGCATTGTGCACCATATGCCAGAGGATTCCTGGACAGGACAAACAAAGTTTTAAGCAAATAAACTGAAAATTAGTGAGGTGGAACTTTGCAATCAGACTGTTGGAGCACTGCACGTGACTTTTGGAGCAGGGCAGAAACTGGAGTGAGACACACAGAGATACTTCCTTACATCTTTCTCTACTGGTGAAAAATGAACTATGGAGTTCCTTCATGGATAATTAGCTTTCTTGAAAAATTTTGCTTTCCAGCACAGAAATCTGTACAATCTGCTAAGCTCTAGTCACCCAACAAATTAAACCACCGTGGTTATCCTTACAAGCTGTACCTCTTTGTGTAGTCAGTGTGTAACCAACGGGTTTCCCTCTGAGAGGCTAAGAGGAAGCAACAGCATCCTGAGCTTACAAACACTCTATACAAGGCTGGTTTTCAGAAGGCATGTGTGTGTAATTTTCCAACAGCATTTCTGTACTTTAGTAAAGAACAAAGATGCTATTGGGATAAAAAAGTCGTTGAAGTCTACGCAAGAGCTAATCTCTCATTTTACAGACCGAACAGACAAATTCTCATAGTCCGTGTTCACCTTAAGGAGCAATCTAGATCAAGAAGACAAGAGGTGATGGATTATCTATGTAGCTTTGTATTTCTCCTCCAAGGTGTTCTCCCACTGATGTCAAACGTGGCCACATCAAGTCAGGATTTGGACAAAAATCTGTGAGGTGGAGGGTGAAGGTAAAGCAGGTAGAGGTAACAAGTACTGGGAGACATTTAAAACAACGTGTTTCTATTTAATAACCCTAGCTGTGAAGTGTCTTTGAAGAACAATCCCCAGTGTACAATCCTTGCTACATGTCCTGAGTTGTCCTGCTTTGGATACGAGCAATTAGTTGCCTCAGTTTTTATCTCTGAATATTGAGGTTTTCTATTACAAACATTTTTTATCTGCAGTTCAGCTATTGTTTCTCTGTCATTTCTTATTTGTTCAGCTTGTTATCTGCATCTTAGTCCCCTTCAAATGTCTTCTGCTTTGTGTTGAAGGGATTACAGGGTTTACTGAATGGTTCACTAGAGGTTAACACAACTTTTAATTGAGAAATAAGCCAACAGTTTCATTGCAATTGTCTGTGTATCTGCATTTGCTGCAGTCAGGGTCATATGAAGCTGTGGTTTGAGGGGTTGTGTGGAAATATGAAAACATCATAATGACAAAGAAGTAAACTACGTACAAATGAACATTTGCTAGAAACAGTTGAGTTGATAATAATAGAACTTCCTTCTAAGAGACTGTAACTGCCAAACTGACTTACACAATTGCATTGGCATAAAAAGCACACACTTATTTTCTTTTTTTGGGGGTGCAAACACTAAAAAGATTTTATTTAAACAATATAAAGAAGAATTCTTAGGAAAGTGAATGACATGAAGGAAATGTTGAAAAATCAAAATCTATCAAAAATGCATAGAAATTAGAGGTGCAGCAGACTGTGACAGAATTTGGATACATGTTTTGGTAATGTAAAAAAGTGATTATCAAAGGTTTAACTGTTTTCTAAGGTAATAAGACATCATGACAGTTTCAGTAGTTTTAGGTTCAAATATTCAGACTACTGTCATAGCTCCATCAAAACAGCAAAAATAGCTTATACTATTCAGAATCTGAAAAGGTAACAAAAAACAACATGTGATGTCATGTGAGAAAGTCAATACGTAGGAAAGCGAATGTAAGGGATGATGGCAACTCCTTACAAATATAATTCAGCAGGCATTCAAGCACGTAAAATGGAACTGCATGGATGTCCATGGAAAATGAACAACCAAAATGACATCCAGATGGATGAATAAATTAATCTAAAAATTTGTTGCAACATTCAAATAGTTTTGAAGAATTTCCTGTTCTGCGCCATATTCTCCTCTGGCTTTTTCCCATTACTGATACCCACTATGCTTTTTGCAGTCTTTTAGAGCAAGCCTTTTTGAATGCATCTGAGACATTTTAAGATCCCAGCTCACATTGATCTGCAGAAGGGACCACCACCTAAGAACAACTATTTATCAGATTTCATTCATTCATAAACCAAAGGCAAGCAAAACATGCTTCAGAAGTTTATTCTTTAGTTAGTAGGAACAGTAACAATAGAACGAATCAGTGAATTTAGATTCTCAACTGAAAGGATGTCATAAACAATTTTGTTAGCCTTCCTCTCACACAAGTATTGCTGTATAAAGTCTGGGAAGCTAGTTGACTTTGCCTCCCGTTACAGTCAACCGAAATGTTTCTTCATGGGTAGATATATCTCCTTTTACGATACATTTCTGTGACGTGATAAATTCTGGTTTTCTGCATAGATCTTATAGAAAATCTGGCCAACTCCTTTAATCGGATCACTTTACTATGTCTATCATTATCTCAAATGTATACTGTTCTTTGTCAGTAAACAGCACAAAATGCAGTAGCCTTGACTTGCAGGTAAAAAGAAAGATCAGAAGAAACTATGAAACTTTTTGTTCTTTGAGTAGGGCACTGGCCTGAAAAATGGGAAATAAGAGTCTGTAGGCAACAGACTCTTCCACGCAAATGTCTTTAAGAGAAAATGGAACTGCTGATGGTAAAAGACATTTACAAATTTGAGAGCAATTTTAATTACAAAACCAAAAGAATTTAGCCTGATTCTATGTAAGAAGTCCAGAATACTGCAATTTCACAACTAATTGGAAAGCATCTAATAAATAATGCTTCATAGTCATGCACTGGAAAATAAAATGATATATGATGTCATATTCTTTAAGTATTTTAGGTGTCTTAGCCAGGCACTAGAAGGTATAGACTACCAGTCTACACCTTGTAGTCTATTAGACAAACCAAAACCAACACATTAGCTGTCCCAGACTCAACAGGTACTTCAAGGTTTTAGAAGTCAGCATGAAAATAAAGCAAATGTCAAAATGAGAAATCTAAAAGTTTATGCTCAGAGTATCTGATAATCAGTCAGCTCATCTTGAATGAATTCTGGAGTAAAACCTTACTGGAATGAGAGTATTCTGCAGGCAGGTGGTTCAGATCATGTGAATGTATTAAACTCTGGTAATGCTGCTTTGAGAATTATCTTACAGTATAATAAAACCTTAGAAAATACAATGAAGCCTCTGTAATTAATTTTCACTCCAAGTGAAATATTTCTCCATGTTAAAAAGAGATTTCACACTGATTTCATATTTCTTAGTGAAGGAGGGAGGCCGTTCAGGGAAA
>NW_010400603.1:157572-168318 GCF_000710305.1 Buceros rhinoceros silvestris | reverse complement strand
GGGAAAGAGAAGAAGAGAAGGAAGGAAATGCATTTGCAAGCATTGATCCTGCTCAGATTTGTGCTCAAACCAGTAAGACAACTTATATGTGGAAGGATAAACAACTGCATCATTTTTTTCAGGACCAAGACCATACTGGCAAAACTAACAGCTTTGATGACAGGTTTCCCAGAGGCCAAGAGCTGAATGAAGCGTAAGCTGCCCTTTTAACCTTGGACTCAATGGACATCAACATAGACTAGACTGAGCTCGCAGTTAATTCCTCTGGGGTCAAAGAAGAGTGCATAGGAAAAACTTCTCCATGAAGGCTATGCAACTTCTACACAGGCAGAATTTCCAGAGGGGTTCTCACATCCACAAGAAAAGTTTGAAAAAACTGCTATAAAGTACTCTTTTCAGCTCAGAACCGCAGCACATTGTTCAAAGGTGTTTATGTAGTTAGTTGTCCTCTGAATTGCTGAATGTAGTATCTGGCAATGATCAATAGGCAAAGTTTTATGGATTTTGTTTTTCAAATAAACTTTCAGCAGTGCCACATGTTTTTATTATAAAATATTTTAATTAAAAGCAGCAATTTAGCATTAGTATGGCATGAGCCCAAATAGGATCAGTTGTTTATTGTATTTTAAAAAAATTAATAAGTTTTAATGAGACATTTATCTATTACATGGAATTTAAATTGCTATAAGAACCAGATGTTCATATGGGATAAAGCAAGAAAACTTACCTGGAGTAAAATTGTATATAGTTCTTCACATCATCTGGTCTGAAAAGTTTCTGAGACTCTAATGACATGAAAAGCCTACCTTTATTGATGACATGCTGATGATACAAAACTGGGGGGAATGGCTGATACACCAGAAGGCTCTGCTGTCATCCAGCAAGATCTGGACAGGCTCGAGGGCTGGTCAAAGAGGAACCTAATTATGTTCAACGAAGGCAAGCATAGCGTCCTGCTCCTAGGGAAGAATAACCCCATGCACCAGTGCAGGCTGGGGGGTGACCTTCTGGGAAACAGCTCTATGGAGAAGGACCTGGAAGTCCTGGTGGACAATAAGTTGCCCATGAGCCACCAATGGGCCCTTGTGGTCAAGAAGACCGATGTTATCCCGGGGTGCATTAAAGAAGAGTTGCGACCAGTGGGTCAAGGGGGGTTCTCATCTCCCTCTACTCCGCCCTAGTGATGCCACATCTAGAATCCTATGTCCAGTTCTAGGCTTCCCAACTCAAGAGAGACAAGGAGCTACTGGAGACAATCCAGAGAGCTATGAGGATGATGACGGGACTGGATCATCTCTTACAAGGAAAAGCTGAGAGACCTGGGGCTGTTTAGCCTGGAGAAAAAAGGCTGAGAGAGGATCTTATCAATGTTTATCAATGTCTAAAAGACAGGTGTCAAGATGGGGCCAGACTCTTCTTAGTGGTGCCCAGCTACGGGACAAGGGGCAACAGGCACAGATTGGAACACAGAAAGTTCCATTTAAACATAAGGAAAAACTTCTTTACTTGAGGGTGACAGAGCCCCAGAAGCAGCTGCCCAGAGAGGTTGTGGAGTCTCCTCCTCTGGAGATATTTAAAACCTGCCTGGACACTACCCTGCACAACCTGCTCTAGGTGAACTTGCTTTAGCGGGGGGTTGGACTAGATTATTGCCAGAGTTCCTTTCCAACACAAAGCATTCTGTGATTCTGTGACTCTGTGACTTAAATATTGAAAAATACTGAAATTAAAATGTTATCCAATGAAGTACTTAGAGTTCTATTTTTTAAATGGCTCTATTTTTTTATCATGTAAAAGATATATAATACTTAATTATTTCTTAGAGCAATGGCTAAAACTCCAGGAATGGACATAGATGAGTGCCATAACCATTCATGCACCTTCACTTTCCTGGTGAATCTCTGAGTGCAAAACAGAACGAGGATAGAAAGGACTGGATGCAGCTGAAGTACAAATGGGTGGAAGGGAATGGAGGATGGAGGGAGCCTTGCCACCAGACTGGATATGCACATCAAGGTAATGAGTTCTATTTTTTTCCCCACAGTTTTTACACAGTTGTTCCCTAACATTGTTTCAGAGAAAATGGAAAGTGTTTATTCTTTAGTTTGATGAATGTAATTAAAACTTGTTTTAAGAAGCAGTACAGACAAATGCATTTCTTAAGATGTTAAAATGACAGGCATACTTAACCACAACAATTTCACTGAAGCCATCAGAAAACAAAAACATTTAAAAATATAAGCTTATGGGTTTTGTTTTTCAGCATTGTTTCTTCTAACACAAAATTTTAATTGCAGATTAGTTTTATTCTTGTAGTCTTGTTGATAGATTTAAGGCAAGCGACATACATCATTAATGGTACTGTGTAGGGGATTGCATTTCAAACAAGAGCTTTGTCTGACTGAGCTGCTACGGCCTGCCTGATTGTTGCAGAATTATCATTAAATGGAAATGATGGCTGGGAATGTTGAACTTAATGTTTCCAAAAACTATGAATAACATTACAGTAGCTTTAATGAATTTCATAGGAGAAAAATGTCGTTAAACAAAGCAACAATATTACCCCTGGTACCCTGGCCAAATTCCAATCTGGCTAATTGCATTCTGACACCTAATATTTCACAATAGTTTGACTCTGGTATGTTATTGTACCTCACTGTTTGTTCATTGATATGTTACTGCCATACATAGTCATCTCATCGTTGTATGTCACCCCAGAATTAGCTGGCACCACCCTAGTTCATCCGAGTGCTTTTAATGAAGCTGTAACTACAGTACATGACCTTGAAAAGATTCCTTTCATTCCACCTTCTTCAGTTCATCAAGTTACTTAGATATTTCTTAACCTAACAAGTAAGGATAGTTAGAACTTACTTCATTGTTTGTTAACCAGACAGCACAAACTCACGTTCCAGTTCTGAAACAACGAGCTGCTGAAGTCCATTAACATGCATTTGAAGTTGAGCACAGAGATGTTCCCCCACACAGCAGTGCTTTACGATAGGTCAGAGAGGCACTCTGAGCGGTATCTCCTAATCACCTCCACTTAACCATGCTTTGCTTTGGATTGTGGAGTGGTGTCTGAGAGAGTGACCTGAACTATGGATGAAATTTAAATGAAGATATGCACCAGTCAGTCATGGAGAAAACCCTGGAGTACAGCTAGTCCAAAGTTAAAAATAAATTCCCAGAATGTGGACTTCAGAATACACTGTTTTTTTCTACAGTTCTGCTCCTGTAGATTCATGCTACTTGCTTGTGTAGACATATTCAAGTGCTTTATTCAAAGGAGAAGATCTGCATTGTATTACCTGAGTAGTCTTTGATGTAAGGGTGTCATGATGTAAGGGCTCAAAATCTGGGCTGCAGAATATCTAAGAAAACCCTTCTTACATTGCCGACTTGTTGACAGTTGTAGAGGACTCATGGAAGAAAACATTCTGAAGACTATATCCTGGATTACTGGAAGTTGAAGGTTTTTAAAAAAATACAGGACCATGATTTGGAATTGCTTTGATACACATTTAGGCAGGATATTCAACGACATCCTTGTATAACAGGTTTTTTTTGTGTGTCTGTCACGTCGAAGGCATAATTTCTAATATAATTCCCAAAAACCTCCCCATGACCTTTAATCTTGAGTGCTGTTTGTGATATCCAATTCAGACATTTATGCTCACTAATTTTCCTATTTGGGAGGGCACACAAGATCATCAAGTGCATGCAAAACATTTAAATCAGGCGTATATTTTTATCTACTTTGACAGTGATTGAAATAAAAAAACACACCAAAACATACAATCAGAAAGAAGTAGGGCCAAGTTTTACTGGAAGAGAGGCTTCCTATCAACAGGGTATTCCTGAGAACCTAATTTATAGGTGACTGTAGGTAATCAATCATATCCCATTTCTGTTGGGATCAGCTGCAATGTCCTGTTCTCTCAGCAGAACAACTGAATCCACACCCCTCCCCATCTGGTACATATGTACCCCAGAAGCTGCACAGATTGTACTGCATGTTGAACACGGCACTGTTGTTTGAAGCCTCAAGCTGTGTGTTAAACTGCAGCTGGATTGTCACCATTAAGGTTTTATCACAGCCTGATTTAGGAAGAAAGTCAATTATTTGGAAACTGATGTGAAGTTTTAAATGTACATCATCAGATCTTCAGGAGTAAATTCTGGCTTAACATTGCCTTGAATTTTCTTCAGGTAGAAGAAAATAGACAAAGAAATCAGGAGAAGAGTGACAGGCTAAGTGGAAAAGGGTAGACAGGATCATGGGAGAGCAGATGCTAACAAACTGAAAACTACTATTTTATTTAGCTGTTACATATGTCTGCTCAGAAGTGAGTCATTCGAAAATAATCTTAGTGTATAAAAAGAACGTTTTAAGATTCCTATATGAGAAGATTTGGGGTTTTTTTTCCACTTTTCAGAGTCCGTGTTTAAGGTTGTTTTCCATTCAGTACTGGGTCACAACCAAGCCGTATCTAGGATGGCCTCTCTCTACCTCACTCCTGCGCACACACACACACGTCAACACAAAAAGCAAGGTGGAAGCAGAGAGGAAGGAAAAGGAAAAGAGGGAGCAAAGATTACTAAAGGCTTTGAGAACCATAGTCAATGCCCTCACAAAGAAATCTACTGTGCTATGAGTGGTGGTGGCTCAAATATAATCAAACTGAATTCAAGTCCTCCAAGCTCCCATCTTACCTGAACACTCTAACAACACAGACACTGGCTTCTCAGGCAAAGACTATGTTGTAGGTATTTCTGTTTTAACTCCGTCTGAGTTGAAGAAACCTTTAATTAAATCTAGTACATTTACGGAAAAATAAATCTGTATTATAATGGCTGGTAACTTAGAAAGAAAACAGGGGGTTTTGCCACAAAGATTCTGACCGAATTATTTTCCATGTTGAACAGATGCGTAACTTCCAACAAAAAGAGTGGGATTCCTTTTCAAGTAAAACCAAAGAATTTTTGGATGTTATTGGCCAAGGTTAAGATCCATAACATAAGAATGAAAAATACTGCTAAATCCTTCATTTATTACCAATTCTAGTGTGTTGCTTTTTGGTTAAACCTCATCTTCTGCTAATAATTCTCAGTAATATTGTACAACATATACTACAGAAATCCCTGAGGTAGCCAGGAAAATGGAGTCAAAAACAGCAGAGAAGTTCCTTACCTGTCTGAACTCTTCAAGATCTATTTTGTTTCCCACTAGCACCAAGGGGATGTCATAGGTGTGCCGTACACGATAAATGAGTTCCTTAAACTCAGCAGCTTCCTGAAAGGATTGACGGTCTGTGATGGAATAGCAGATAATGAAGCCTTCTCCGCCTCTCATGTATTGGTCCCTCATGGCTGTGAATTCTGCCTGTAGAACAGGAAGAAGATGCTCAGTAATTTGGCAAACAAAATTATCTATCTGTAAATAACGAACTTGCTGGAAACTTCCCCCATTCCCTAACTTAATTCACATTGCTTCATATACTGCTTTAAATACTGCTTGCTGAAATTTGTGCATCCTTCTGGAGTCACCATCCTGAATAATATACCACAAGGATTTCTCTTAGGACCTTTTTTTTTTCCCTGATTCCCTCAATAGAACTGTCTTCTAAGAATCTCAAAGTATTACGGTGGTGTCTTCATACAGAAAATACTGTCTCATGTATTTTTAGAAACTTCTGCAGCACTTTTGGTACAGGTAGATGACTTACAAACGAGTGAATACTATCAGATGTAAAAGAAGAGCTATGTTATTAGCTAGGGATTGGAAACAGGTACAAACTCCTTGTTATGCACTCAACTCAAAAGCCCGGTAATACCAAGAAAACATTCACTGACTCTCACCAGCTTTGGAATAGTGCCTGGTAAAACTAGAATATCATCTGCAAAAAGTTCTGATGTTTCAAATGCTCTCAGAGAAGGTGGTGGTTTCATTTCAGTGTGGGATAATACCATTAAACAAAAATGAACAATTTCAAATAGCATGAGAATTTGTCCGTTTTTCTCCTCCTGCATTTTTCTCAGTAAATGTCTGCATTTATTGTCACAACAACACTTCTGGTTATTGATATGGTCTTGCTGAAGTATTTAACAACTTCCATGTTGTTCAAAACTCAGAATTTAGTTTCCAAAAACTAGTCCTAGGCACTGTGGCTTGAGAATATGTTTTAAAGCCAGTTTCTTTTTCAAGTTTGTTTGCTCTCCTTGATCACAACCCAGAATAACATAATATTATGGCAACTGTTGGTCAGGATCAGAATCTTCCTGACAGAATCAGTTCCCCAGAGGTATTAAGACGCGGGAAGGTCTGATAAAGCAAGGAATACACATATCAACATCGGTCCATCCTGTGAGCAGCAGAATGCAATATCAAGTCCTGTATTTTTCACTCTGTTGAGAATTTAGGCTAGGATTTTTAAAACAGTTTAGGTTATATATATCCTCAGTTCTTGCCAAAAATTGAAGGGAAATGGATTGCTTATGCTCTTTTAAAAGTCTCGGCCTTAAATCTCTCACGATAGTCACTCATGTTGATTGATAATACTTCCTGTGAATAGAATTTCATGTTGACCATTATCATTTATTCATGATGTATCTTTTACCCAAGGGCTTTCTTATATATCATTTGAAATATTTTACCTGCTACAGGAAAAATTTCATAGACTAAGCTCCAAAATAGCAGACTAATAAGCAATTTAAGGGCAGGATTCTGCTTTAAGACTTACTCTGAATTTCAAAATCTCTAAACTATGACCACTTGCATCCCAGGAGAGTTTATTAACTACCAAGATACAGCATAGAATTGGATCAGGGCACATTCTATCCCATCCTCTTGAAACTGGATATGTAAGTAGGCAGCAGTGGGGACAAACACAGAAGACATCAAGCAAAAAGGTTTCTGCACTCTGTTGTTCTAGGTGAGACAATGAATGGAGATCTGTTTCTGTACAGGCTTTTGTCTGCTGTCTACCTTAAATAGTCATTGGATTAATGATCAATGTAACACCAAACCGGAAATGACAACCGAGGTCTCCAAGTTACGGGCAGGGAGTGACGGGCAATGACTAAACAGAGAGACATCCTCCCTCTTCCTTACCCACTCTCAGATCTCACGCTTTTCTTCCAGAACAAGGGTCTCTCTCCTCAGGTCTCCATCCCCATACTCCTGATTTTATTCTCTTTGAATCAATTAAGAGCTGTTCTAGTCTCTATTAGTTAGGTAGTCTCCTTTGTAGGAGGAGCTGAAGAAGGCTGGGATCTCTTCTGGCTGAGCAGACAATGGAAACCGTATGTGGAGTTAAACTTGTGGATTAATGCTCCCGTATTTTAGCTGTCTGTGTAGCTGTAGGCCACTATTTAAGCCCCTGTTATAGGTGTCAGTAAGGTATCCAGTGTAATTAATGTATCAAAGATTTCTTCTCTCTCTCTGTCCAGGGAGACCTTATAGCAGCCTTTTCAGGCCTACAGAGAAGATGAGGAGGGACTCTACATCAGGGAGTGTAGTGATAAGACAAAGGAATAATGGCTTTAAACAGAAAGACGGTAGATTTAATTGGATATAAGGAAGAAATTCTTTAATGTTAGGGTGCTAAGACACTGCAACGGGTTGTCCAGAGAAGTTGTGGATGCCGCGTGTCTGGAAGTGTTCAAGGCCCGGTCGCATGCAGCTTAGACACCTGGTCTAGCGAAAGGGGTTGGAACTAGATGATCTTTAAGGTCTCTTCCAGCCCAAATCATTCTATGATTCTATGAACAATAGTTATCTCTTTAGTTATCTAATTACATATATATATTGTTTTCTGTACTAGAGTGTTCCAAACATTCATGCAACTGAATGGAGTCACTGGCACCCATGCAGACATCTAAAAAGAGATATTTTGGTATGGAACCTAAATCCCTGCCCAGATGACATGTCTTCCTTTGTTAGAGATTTCATAAATCTGCTACTGTAACACTGTATGATTATTCTGCACAGTATATTACAAAGAATGAGCTCTGCTTAAGTGAGATGATATACCTCTAGAATGTGCTCAGAACTTTGTACATTCATTTATACCCATTTATGGCAAACTAAGAAGGAATTAAGTCACATATCCCAGTTTAAGTTAGTTACTCACAGGAAGTGGCCTTCTGCAGCATGAGTACTTCCAGTATCAATCCCCAGGAAAGCTCAATGGCTTTCATTGACTGCCAGGAGACTCTGGGTTCCTAATTTTACACACTGAATCATTCCAAAGGGACAAAGTGCTCAGCTGTCAGATACTGCCATTCTTGAGTCAGAGTCATTTACTTACACGTTATTGTTCATGCCAGGGCATAGTTATGACTTCATGAATTAATTTACTTTGGCAATTTTTTATTATGACATGTTATTGCTGCTGATGTATTAGACTAAACACCCCAAAATACTTTAGTGTCATGTTGTAAGTGATCCATTTGCAGAGACATTAATTATTCTATGTAAACTGGATTGGGGACATCCACTCGGTTTTCTGCTGCTAACTCAGTGAGTCATTGTTTTTTGATGTTGACTTTCACTTCCCGGATTTTTCCCCTCGGTATTACTGCTCATTAAGGAGTCAGGGACTCAAAGGTCAAAAACAAATAAGCCTTTTCTTGGAATTCACCAAGAACCCCAACATAACAATATGTTAAGAAAAAGAATAAACAGAATGTCTAATAAATGTAGTATAACCCTTGCAATAATGTATGGATGTTATACCTACAAGACAAAGGACTAATTAAATCTCTTTGTTAATTTTTTAGTTCAAGTCCTACTCCAGATTTCTCAGTTGACCAAAATCCAGGTTCACCTGGGTTATGTGGATGTTCAGAGCTAGTTGGAGAAAGACCCAAATATTTCACAGATTTTTCAATGGTTTTATTTTTATATTTTCCTGGTTTTTTCTATAAAATAAACAACAGTGCATCTGTGCAGCTGACACACAAATGTCTTCTTTAATTGTTTCCTGTTGTAGAAGTGGCTTTTTAAAAAAAAATATTCAGGAATAGTACTACATGTCACTTGCTACTCAATAAGGGGAAAATACGAAACATTCCCAAGTCAGTAAATGCCAAAGGGAAGAGACAGAAGGATATCACATCTCCTCAAAAGCAAATCAATTCTGAGAATAAAAATGAAGATTTGTCATGCTTATAGCACTTTGCAGCTTGACATCAGTCTCTAATACTCTCTTGTGTATTATGACTAAGACTTAACTGAAAAGTGTGGTAACAAACCTTCTGAAACAAAATCGCTGTTCCTCTTCAGAGAGAAGTTATACTTGAGAACATTCATCAAGTCTGAATAGAAACACAACTTTTCCAAAAGTTGAAAGAAGATAGCATAGCTTTTTATTTTGCTTTTTCCATTAGCTATATGTAGAAAGAACCTGAAACTAATCCTCATATGAGTATATATATCTACGTTTTTTTGAAGGAAGTTATCCTTCAAAACTGAGAAAATATCTCAGTGTTTATGTTGCTCCTGAATAGATATCACATTTGCCTTTTATCAGTTATCAGCCAACCCACATGATTTTTCAAAGGTGCTGAAAGGGCTTTAAAACGGCCTAGAGAAGCTCTCTCCACACACTCAGATGCAGCCTGTCCTGTTGCACTGAACTGTAACACCCACGTTAACTAACTTGTCCCTTGTTAATTCCTCTCTACTAAGGGTAGTGTATCTCTTCCTCAAACTTTCCTGCAATGTGTAAAGACCTGGGAGGCAAACCTAGGAACACTGTTTGCCTGCAAAGGCTGGGATACAGAAAGTCTTGGGTGTGTTAATCCATTCCATTTTCCTCATCATTAGCCCACTTGCTATTTCAGCAGCTGCCCCACATTTTTCCTGGTCTTTCTTAGTTTAGTTGCCAGTGTACCTGCAGAAACCTGCTCATCGCCTTTTGTGTCTCTGAAAACTCTAGCAACATTTAGCTTTCCTAATCCAATCCATTTATGCTCATTAATACTTCCACACAGATCCTTGGGAAACCGTCCCTGTTTCCAGATTTCATCCTTCTGTATATGCTTGTTTTTTCTATTAGCTTTTAGAGAACAACACAAAAAAGAAAAAATAGTTAACCTCTGTTTTCTCTTGTTAGCTTGATTTATCCTCTTCTAGCTCACTTTTCATAACAAGAAAGTGAAAACTTTTCGTTAAAAAAGCAATATTTTTATTTGCTTTTAAAATTCATACTTTTCATAGAAATACAACTAGAACTTTTATGTTTTGGGGTCTTTTTCATTCAAAATTAGAATCTGTTCCAAATAAAGTCAGTATCTTGATGTCCTCAGAAGAGGACACAAAGGCATCGAGCAGCGAAGTCAGATAGACTACTACGAAGTCAGATACTTAGATACTCATGAAGGATTAGTTCATGGGTTGTCATCGAACATAACAGCCTGGATCTAATGTTCAGCTCAGGACAATCCTACCTCACTGACTGAAAGAATCTAGGATCTTTGCGTATCACAAAGTTCATTGAAGCCAAGCCTGGTTCTTTAGTGTTTCATAAGGATTTCCTTCTGAACAGTGCTGGAGAAAGAGCGCTGGGATAGAAAAGCTTCTATCCAACTCAAAATAGAAATGGTTAAGAAGAAAACTCATCCACATCACCGTTTCACACCAGCAGAACCCCAAACTGGAGCCAGTTCTCCTGGATTCCGATGTTACACACTGCTAATAGCAGCCTTGTCAGCCCCAAAATGATACAAGAAAAAGGAGGG
>NW_010400603.1:99935-157470 GCF_000710305.1 Buceros rhinoceros silvestris | reverse complement strand
AAAGAGAAGAACTAATGGGGAAAAAAAAAAACAACAAACCACCCAGAAGAAAAACCCACAGGCAATGAACAGGGGGTTACCCATCTGTCCCTTCTTTTTCATTTTGTGGTGATGTGTTAGAGGAGTAAACACAGTGCAATGCTTAGAAGTGCAGTCTTTACCCATATTCCTCTGAAGTGGAGTGCTTAGAAATTTAAAGATGCAGCACCTCAGAAACAAAGGTGTCATGTTTTTCAAACTACACACACACTCCACACATTTTGATGTCTGTTCTTTTTTTATCATCTTGGCTTGTATCTCTGGAAGAGGTCAGAGTCTCCCCAGGGAGACCAGCCTCACAGTTTGAGAAATGCCACTTTCTGTATCTTTTTGTCTTATGTTCTGCTTGACTTTAGAACCACAAATCTGCTAACAGATGTTCTTAATCAAAGCTGTCTCCCTGATTACCACAGGGGTCATTCGTATTATGAAGGGTTTGGCTTTTTTTTTTTTCTTGTATTTCTAGTGAACATGGTGGGAGGGGGAACAGTATATTCTTTGAAACAGAGAGGATATTGTTCATCTACAACAGTGGAGAAACAAGGGTAAAATGTACATAAAGGACACAGGAAACTCAGTGGGGAAAAAGAAACAGTGAGCGAAAGAGTAAAAAATAAAGACCACACAAAATAAAATACATTGTTCACTTAAAAAAAAAAAAAAAAAAAAAAAAAAAAAAAAAAAAAAAAAAAAAAAAAAAAAAAAAAAAAAAAAAAAAAAAAAAAACAAAATTCTTGGTTACAAAACAGTTGAGAATTTCTTCTCTCTCGTGAAGGTTTTTGTCAATATGGTCAAAAATTTTTTTTTAGTGGCAAAAACTTTTTAAACTAAATTGCAACCCTTCCGTATGTCTCTGTTACTAAATTCTCTTACACACATGAACATCACAGTTCACTTCATTAGGATTACATATCATTCACCTGACACTGCTTGTCATAAATTGTGTTTTGCTTTTCTTTACACTCTGAAACAGATTTACCTAAGGAAAGTACACTGGTGAGAAGTGCTGTGATAATTATTTGGTTTTCACTAATTTTTTAGTCTTCTTTTTTGGGGGTATGGGAGAGGGGGTGGTAAAAGCAAGCAGCTTTTAAAAGAGTATTTGTAAAAGCAAGCAGCAAGAAACCTGCAGGAGTTACATTTCAAATAAGAAAACATCCAGATAGGCATTAGGTGAATATTATATCTTATAACTGCTATAATACTACTACTAATCTGTATGAAAAGGATGGGACTTGTTTCATCTCTTTTCTTACACTGAAGTGGTGGCACTATTCTACATTAGTCTTCAAGTCTCTCTCTACAGCCAGGAGAAGGACAGAATCGACACCATAGAGTAATTAAACCCATACTCTAAGAAGTGTTTTAAAACTCCAGGGATGATTGTCCTTCATACTTCTCTCACTACCTCAACAGAGACTAAATACAAAGCCCAGTATCTGAGGACCACAGTATCAGCCACAGCTCCTTCTAGTCACATCTTCTGGCATTTGGATGATAAGGCTTGCCCTCCTCTTTTAATTTTAAACTTTTCATTTAGTTTTTATAAGGCTGTTTTATTTCCAACAGAGCTTGAGAGGTCAAGGTGATGTAACAACTAGTGCCTACAGCCAATAGAGGATTTTTCCTTCACAGCACTCAGCAGTGGGAAATATTACCCCTAAGCATGGGTTAAGTTACACTGGGAGATAACAAACAGATGCACTTTTTTTTACCACAGAAGCCGAAGTTCCAAATCTGCCGCCTTTACTCAAAGGATTCCAACATGCACCAGCTATAGGTTCCCAGACACAGCATAACAGAAAGCAAGAAAGCATTGAACAATATCAGCATCGCTTCACACTCTCTTCTTCCTTCCCTCCTATTTCCAGTCATGCTTTGCAAACAGCAACAACAAAAGGAGTTATACAGCAAAATATATAGAAAAATATTCAGCAGGTGGTACTCAGCCACCTGTGCCAGCCTAAGCCATCTGCCACATCACTGGGAGAGAGGAAGGGAGCTGAATAGCAGCTCAGAAACAGAACAACAACAACAACAACAACAACAACAACAACAACAACAACAACAACAACAACAAGGCAGGGCCTCTGGCTTAAATACTGGAGCACAGGGATTGACTCTTCTCTGCATCAAGTCTCTGCACTGTTCTGGTTGTGCATCAAACCCCTCTCTCACAACCCTCTCTGTCTGCTCTAGTAATGATCCAGGAGCAGTTCAAAATGGGATTAGTACAAACGAGAATTAACCCATGAGCCTGCAGTGGAAGTGGATTCTTATTATAATCAGTCTCATGATTAATGATCAGTCAGTGTCACATGCCATATAATTACAGGAAAGACTCCTTGTTTCTGTTATAAACCAGCAATATCTCTTTCCATCTGCGAATTTTTACTGGGGACAAAATGCACATCACTGATGATGGGAACAGTACAAAAATAACATAAAAGATGCAGTCCATGTTCCTCGCAGACTAATGTCTTTCTGAACTCTATCTGACAGCCTTTCAAGACAATATTTGAGCTCCACATTGTACAAGATCAGAAGCCTTTTCTTAACTCTGGGAATGTACAAGTGAAAAGCTGAGACAGATACTGAAATGCATCCGTAATTTAGAAGACAACCAGGAGCAACAGTATCAACCACACCGAAATTAGTGCGTATTTATCTGGCCACTCCTGCCCCAGTTTAAGTTAATTTATTTACCTAGAAATGAAAACAGGCAGGAAAAAGGAGAATATTCATGACAAATGAACTTTGCTGGAAGGCACAGGTATGATTTTCACTTTTGAGACAAATAGCATCATTATTTAACAGCTGCAAATTTCTAGGATTTTCTGGGTGTTAGTGCACACCCTGAAAATGGAGAGAAAAGCTCACCAAGGCAGACTAAATGACAGGGAGCACCTCAGGACCTTGTCCATGGGCAAGAAGATGATCCAAGTTGAGTGACTTAACTGAATGGATGCAACTTAAGAAACGCAATCAGTGGAGGAGGACCGTGAAGCTGATCAGGAGGCTGGAGCACCTCTTCTATGAGGACAGGTTGAGGGAACGAGGGTTGTACAGCCTGGAGAAGAGAAGGCTCCTTGGAGACCTTATTGCAACCTTTCAGTCCTTACAGGGGGTCTAGAAGAAAGATGGGAAGGGAATCTATCACGGAGAATAACAATAGGATGAGTGGTAAAGTTTTACACTCAAAGAGGGAAGATTCAGAGTAGATGTTAGGAAGAAATTCTTTACCGTGAGGGTGACGAGGCACTGGAACAAATTGCCCAGGGAAGCTGTGGATGATCCATCCCTGGAAGTGTTTGAGGAATGGCTGAATGAGGCTTTGGGTAACTTGATCTAGTGTAAGGTGTCCCTGGACTGGATGACCTTTACAGGCCCTTTCCAACCCAAGCCATTCTGTGGTACTATGATTAGACTCACAGTGGATGTGAAACGTAAGCATAGTTTATATACCTAATTTTCACAAAATTTGGGCTGAAAACTTTCTAAGATAATTTCCTTCACCCACATTTACGTTCTTCAGCATCAGCCTTGCTTCCTTTGGAAACAGTTCTTAATTCCTTGACAGGAGCTGGTATTACACTAGATTATTACTGGGGTGATTTTATGAACCACTAAAGTCCTGAAAGTAAAGAATGAGTTAATTTAAAATACTTTATTTTCTTAATCTGAGTTACTGTATCAGGTTAATTCATGAGAACATTAGGTTCATCTTCATGCAGACAAGTCTGATACTTTGAACTGTCATGTCTAATTTTTCACCCATTCAGTCACCAGTTTGTGACTGTTTTAATAATTTGTGGTCTTACTGTTTTCTTTTCCACATGTGCTCTTGAAGATTCAGGTTGCCCTCTCTTTTCAGCTGTAATACTCCTTCCCATCACACCTGGTGTTGTTCACAGTCACAGACTATGCAGGATTAGCCTCATGAAAGGCAAGAGTAGATGTTCCTTCACACCCTGAACACTGATGGATCACTACTGCACTGCCCCATTTACTAACTGCAGAACATTTTTGTATGTGCTTGCTCTTCTGTATTCACATACTGTTCTGCATCATGGCTGACCTTATAAAGTAAGATTAAACCACACCAGCATGGTAGGAAAAAAAATAAGTAAAAAAAAAAAAAAAAACAAATAAGGGAAAAAAAGACAAATGAGAACAACTTCCAATAGAATAAATCAGGACTTCATAAAAATAGCAACACACAGTGACACTTCTTTCTGACTAAGAAACTATTAAATAACTTGCGCTGACACCCAAATCCTCCCTCCAGAAGTAGATTCTCTGCACTGATGTTCCAAAAGTTTTCACTCTAATTGCCCTCCATCCTTCAGGTAATAATATATTAACCAGTTTGCTGCAGCTGTGCTTTTGTTAACTTTATTAATCCTGCTTTTCCAAAAATGGTTTGTCATACTCAGTAACAAAAATATGCAGTCCATCACCTGGCAGATGATATCTACTTTTCATTCACCCCAAAAAATGGATGAAATCACCATATAAATACTCCACAATGTCAGTAAAAATTCCTCAGTTTTACACTTCCTAACTCGAAGAACTGTCTTTTTCTTTGATATTAATGCTAATGGCTTCTCTCTTAGGGATAAACACCTTAGTAATTTTCTCCTAAATGCAGGCACTGAAGATTGCTTCATTGCTAACTACCTCTAAAACCCCCGACTGCATTTGGTTTATCATTCACTGTATAATAATTTTCCACCCTGTATAATACCTTTCCCCTCTCCTCATTGATATGCAAGAAAGAATAAAGCCTCCAATTTTCACCTTTTATCACATATGCATCATAAATGGTAAAGGGAAAGAATTAATAGCTCGGTAATTACCTTTTAGTAAACAGTAGAGGAAAAAAGAATCCCAGCCCTCTAGTGAAGAGGTAATGACTGCAGCTGTAAGCAAGGTCTCGCCAGGGATTCAAAAAAGCTCTTAGCTTATATGGGCTTCATAGACTTGTCATCTTCCGCAGTGAGGTTTGTGCAACCTTGCAGAAGTCAAGCAGGAGGCTGTGGAGTCAGACACCTCATTGCTCTGATAAATGACTGCAAATGATATTCTGGGTTGCATATATATTCTCTCATGATGACTTTCGTAATAAGCCTGCTTACCTTAAAAATTCCACAGCACAGGTATTTCTCTCCCCTCCCCTGTGCCCTACTCATCACCAGAGATATAATTTGAACTAACAATCTGAAGAGAGAGAAAAAAAGAAGGAAACAACCTGCAGGATGACTATTTTAGACTTTTGTAGCATTTAATCAATTGTGAGCTCACATCTGCCTCTGAAATTTAGCTCGGTGTTTATCTGAGGGATGTGCTCCCTGGGGACTACATAAATCATCACCAATACAATGCAAAATAGCTATGTTACAGCTGTACTGATTTTGTGTTTCTTTACAATATTAAAATCCAGTATGACTGTGACACAAAAGGATTGAGTTGTCATATTGCTGAGACTTCAGGCATGAAGGAGATCCCACCATTCTTTTTTTTTTTTTAAAGGCATTTGCAAAAACTTTCTGGTACGAGTGAGAAGGCTAGGTAGCATTACATGCACAGTGATGGTCACTGGATTGGCATCTATACATACAGTCCTGCACTCAGCTCTCAGTTACCTTCTGGGGGCTTGAGGGAACCTTGGCTGAAACAGCAGGAACATAGGTTGCCTCCAGTGTAAGGCAGTTCATGAAATGTCTCTCAAGTGCCTTCACATGAAATGCATCTATCCCACACTAACAGATGTTCAGTGAGACCAATTCTTCTCTAACAATGCAAACAAATATCTAACTTTTTAAGGAGCTGATCATCACTTCATACATTCAACATACACTGAAGATTTCGTCCAAATCTGTTGCTATGATACCTAAGCTTTAAAGTAAATCAGGAATAGTTTAACTGAAGCTAATTCACTGCTGATGGGATAAATGACACCAATTTTCAGATCCAGACCCTCTGTGTCTGCTTGTAAAACAGCGGAATATTTTTCTTTTTTTTTTGGTTGTTACTTAGTTCACTACTACTATGCTTAAAAAAAAAAAAATTCATTTATTCACTAAAGTACCTAGCAGAAAGTGCAGTAAATTTATTCTCCCCATAAAAGAAAATGCTGTAAAGGCCCATTAAAATATAATTACTGCCAAAAAAAGCATTTAACACTTCCTCGAGATAAGCTGCAGTAGTGTAGTTTGAAATTTGACTTCCATTGATTCAGGATTAGAACAGCATGTTTAGATAATAAGCAGAAGGATCTCAGATAACAGCCTGAGTGAGTCATCGGACTACAGTGTTTAGTCTGAGAAAGTGTGTTTATCTGAAGGGCTCTTGGGGCTAATATGGTTCCTCTTCAAAGCTTCAAGCAGGGGGCAAAAATCATAGTCCTGGAGGTTGGCAGGATAAACATGTCCTGTGATTTGCTAGCAATTTGAGAGATGGATTTCACTACAGAGCACAGTGTTGCTGTCAGGTTGAAAAGTGTCTGCCTGGAAATGAATTCACGCACACACAGCACCAGACAAAGGAAAATCTCCCTGAAATGGCATGCCATCACATTTTAAGGCCAATTTTTCAAGTCTCTGACTCACACCTGGGAAATATACTGGTGCACTAAGTTTATCACAAAAAGCTCACGTTTTAACAAGCAAAAATTGGTACAATAATCTTGAAGTATACTGCCTCACTGACAGGTACAGAAATCCATTTTTCTGCATATTTGCTTCGTGTCTCAAAACAAGTTTACCTTTCCCACCTAGGGTCACCTCAGATTGTTTTTTGGTAAAGGGAATGCTGTCTGATGATCTTTTAATGTTCGGCATGAGGTCTAAACAGGAAGGTTGGGTAATGTATCATCAGGAGGAAAGCTGTGGCAAGAATGAAAGCTCCTATGTCAGTCAACAGTTCGTAAATACAGTAGGAGAGATAACCGCTGTATATGCTCCACCAGGAGGAAATCAAACTGGACTCCAGAAGTAGCAGCATATTTTCGAGTTAGAAGAGAGAGCAGGAAACTAAATGAGTGAACAGAAGGTTTCCCTAACTCTGTGTGGGGGCTTTTTGTGCATGGTGGGAGCAGTTGGGTGTTGTCACTCTCTGAGAGTAATTGTGTACGGAATGGAACACAGAATAAAATACTTGAGGTCTGAATGTCCTTTCACTTGCACCCACAAGTTTCTTGGAAATCAAGGAGTTTACCCAGTTTTAATTTAAATATATGTAAAGGCAGATGAGGTTTATGACATATGGAATAAGAAAAGGAAAATCGCAGAACTACATCCGCCCCATAAATCTTCTGACCTTAAAGGACAGAGATGGGTGAATTTCCAGGGAGAGTTATTCAAAAAATATCCCGTAAACATGGTTGAACAAGGAAGCTCAAGCTGTCTTTATGGAAAACAATTTGCCTTTCTAGATTTCTATTAAGGTTTTTCCACATGCCAAATTGCCACTACCCTAAAGGGTTAAAAGCTGACTGAATTAAATTCCTCCTGAAGCTCAATCTCACATTTACTCTCTGTTTGTGTTTATTTGCTTTTTAGTTTTGTTTTTATTGAAACATAGATACAAAAAGAAACAGTGGGGCTAAAGAAAAGAACTTCTAGTTAAAGAACTGTGAAAGGAACCAATGACACCTTTTTTCAAATGTGAGGCTAAGGATACATGTGTTCTAGATTCAGTCATGCCATTGAAAAAGAAAAACAACATCTAATTTTTGCTCCTTTCCTTCTTGCTGCACGCCGCATTTTCAAGATGTAGTAGGAACTGCTCCAGTAAGTGCTGATTATGATAATTTGACTACAAACAGCTACCTCAGCAATACCTGCTCTTGAAACTCTCTGAGGTAAAGGCAACCTTATTCTGTGGTGAGTAAAGACAGGCTGCCCCACTGGCAAGTGTAGCAGGTGATAAAAAGCAGAGGTAGTGAGTTCAGTGAAGCATAACTACTTACACAACCCTTCATAAACATTGCGAATGTGTCACCTGTTGAATCTACAGTGGAAAAATTATATTGGAAGAGAACTAGAGGACAACTGATGATGTAGAAAATATGCATCCAGAGTTCATGGAATATTAGTCTTCTTCCTGAGAGAAGCAATCCATTGTATGCGATATGTCTATGTATATGCATGAGATGAAGAACAGTAACTAATGACTAATACTAACAGTTTATTAATGTTTCTAGTTTTCTCTTTGTTTTATTTTTTTTTAACTTCAGAAAGCCGAGAACCAGAGAAGTATTTCTGAAGAACCATCTGTATTTTCCAAAATATATCTATCAGTTAAAATATCAAAGTTTTTTATCCAGTTTCAGATATGAAATCAGATGCGGATTTTTAAGTCTGGACTTGAAAATATACAACTATAATACTTAATAAATGACAATATTTGTCAGTGTTGAAGTGTTCCATTAGTGCATATGTACAGCAGGGAAAGGAGAAACACATGGTGAAAAACGTTCTCTAGAATGACAACAATATACATTAGCTTCAGTCGGTTTCTCTGTTGACCTCTTGTGTTTCCCAAATAGGGAAGAATTACAATTTTAGCTCCTTGATCTTGTGATTAAAGTCATTATTCAAAGTTGATAATGAAGTATTTGTGGCTGTGAGGACACCCAGAGAGAAATGAGATTTCCAGTACATGATTTAGAAGCTGTAACGTTGACTCTGCTTTAACATGATGCCCAGTGAGGTACTGTTGGGGGGTTTCTCACCAACTGTTAGGGTCACCAGTTGTGGTGGGCACCAGTTGTCGCGGATAGTCAGAACAGAAAACGCAACGACAGCTTGTGTGCTCACAAAGCCTTTATTGAAATACCAGTGCAGCAACTGCACATTGCCACTGCAATTCTGAACCGCGTTCTCTCTTATCATAAATGCTTTATAATCTTCTAGTAGTTGTTTATTATAGGTGCTTTACTTGGATTGGTTTCAAGTGTACTCTCCTCTAATCAGCTACTGACCAAGCCTCTCTGTCTCCTCCTAAACAACACACTTCCTGCTGTTGACTGACAGCAGGCTAATTTGGATTCTTCCCTGTTGGAGTCACTCCCACAAGGTACCATCAGCTCATACCAACCATCATAACTAGGTGCTTTGGATTTTCACCCTGAGTCACCAATGTCACAGTAGGATTTCAGTTTGAAGTTCAGCGAGAGTAACATTAAATGTTCAGTGAGGAAAGAGTCTATTTTAGCTGTTGACTTCAATGGGAGTTGGATTAGGTCTTGATTTATTCTGCAGCTGTGTAGTGCAGGTAGAGAGGTAACAAATTTAAAGACATCTGCAAAGACAAGCAGCTGAATACGGGATATTTAGAAAGGACAGTTTTGGAAAAATAGAGGTGTAGGCAAGTGGGAAGATCTTACCAGCAGAGATACACTGAGACATGTTCCAGTGATAACAGTCTGCACTGGAAGAACATGGAAATTTGAAACAGATTTTCTTGTATCAATTCAACTTGGATCTCAAGGCAAATTTACTACACCCAGGCCATACAATGTCCTGGGCTGATATATCTGCAGAGGTATCTGTGGTGCTACTGCCACAGGTCTCTGCTTGCTCCAAAATCTCTGCACCACATTTCATTACATGGTCCTACATGCCATGGGCCTCTAGTATTACAGATACTTATGTCCCTTCTTGAAATAAAACAAAAAATTCTTCAGCCTTTCTATATTACATAATTATCACCTGGGTTAAATTGGATAACTTAATGTTTTCAGCTACTTAAAAAATCAGTGCATAGGGATATTTTTTTCCTTTTTCCTCAATCTAAAAAATCTTTCAAATGGATTGAAGATTGTGCTCCTTTTTTTTTTTTTTTTTTAATTTTAAAAGATGATCACAGAATACAAAATAGGAGTGGATTTTCATGGCAAAGTTTTGGTAGTGGGGGAGCTACTGGCACGGCTTCTGTCAGAAAATCCCAGAAGCTTCCCCTTTGTCAGACAGCTGACTCCAAGATGGATCTGTTGCTAGCCAAGAGCCTCTGGAGCAACATATTTAAGAAGGGGAAAAAACTGCAACACTAGCAGCAGCCAGAGGAGAGGAGTGAGAATATGTGAGAGAAAAAACTCTGCAGACACCAAGGTCAGGAAAGAAGGAGCTCCAGATGCCAGAGCAGAGATTCCCCTACAGCCCACAGTGAAGCCTGTCCCCTCACAGTGCATAGTCGTCCACAGAGGAGCAGATATCCACCTGCAGCCCTTCCAGAAGCCCGTGCCGGGGCAGGTGGATGCCCTGAAAGAGGCTGTGTCCCAGTGGAAAGCCCACACAGAGCAGGCTCCTGGCAGGACTGTGGTCTTGTGGAGAGAGAAGCCCATGCTTGAGCAGGTTTGCTGGCAGGACTTGTGATCCTGTGGGGGACCCATGATGGAACAGCCTTTTCCTGAAGAACTTAACCCCATGGAATTCACATTGAAATTCATGTTGGAGAATTTTGTGGAGGACTGTCTCTAGTGGGAGACACCTCATGTTGGAGCAGGAGCAGAGGAGGAAGGAGCAGCAGAAACAATGTGTGGTGATCTGACCTCAATCCCCATTCCTTGTCTCTCTTCACCTCTGGAGAGGGAGAAGGTGGAGAATTTGAGCTCAAGCAGAAGGGAGGGAAGCAGGGAAGGTGTTTTAAGATATAGTTTTATTTCTCATTATCCTACTCTGATTAGATTGGTGATAAATTAAACCGTTTTGCTTGTACAATTATTGGTGAGTGATCTCCCTGTCCTTATCTCGACCCATGTGCCTTTAATTATATTTTCTTGCCACTATCCAATTGAGGAAGGGGAGTGATAGAATGACTTCGGTGGGCACTTGGCATCCAGCCAAGCTCAACCCACCACACTTGTTCTAATGAAAGAAAAAAAAAATAGAGGCTTTGGATTTGGTGAAGGTTAAGAAGAGAAGAAAATTGCCAGTGTTTGATTTTTTTTTTTATCAACAACATAAACTTTTATTCTTTTAGTAACAAAAACAAATTTGAAAAATCAATTATTCCTCTTGGGTTTTTACAACAGAGTACAAGAAATCCTGAATAGCATTTTGTTTCGCTGTCCATTAGCAAAAATCTGGACACATAAAATCTGATACATTGCTTCTCTTCAGCTCTGTGAAATATTTTACTGTTTAGTGTTTTAACTGTACAAAACAGGACTGAAGTGAACGTAGGAATAGAATGAAGTAGATGTAGGCTGTGAACTATATTAAAGGATAACACAGGAGATCCTTAAAGGACATAAAGCCTTATAGGACTAAACAGCTGGAGTTATAACTTCCCTGGTGATTTTGTACTAATGACAACTTAGGGCTGAAGTTACTAGGCTCAGACTTCCTGAGTGAGCAAGTAACACATTTGTTCTCCTTCTCCAACAGAAGTACAGATATTTTCAGATGTAGAAAGTATGATGTTCTTTCTTTCCCCCAGCCAAATCATCGCTGAAACTATGCTAGGACTGTTGTGCATAGGAAACTTCTTGGACCTGTTATAATAATAAATTCCAGCCTTGGAGACATGCCTTGAAATTCAGCATAAATTTTCTGGAGAATCAAACACTTTCACAGGAGACTCAGCAACAAGCCATCGGTTAACTCTTGAGACTATATAATTTCGGGTCAGGGAAGAATAATTCAGGCCATCTTTTGATTCTTGAAACTGGGTTGAGTTCTCTTTGAAATTGGCCTATATTTCATTCACATGTAGAACACACGTCACCCCCCGAACTGTATTCAACCTATGTAATTTGATACCATTCTAATTCTTGGCGACAGACTGCGTTTCCCACTTTTTGCAATGCCCAGCTAAGGTGCATTCATATGTTTGGGAAGCTGACATCAAAGTTTCCAGGCTCATACTCTCTAAACCTCTTTTTGTTTGTTTAAGGATCTACTCTTTCTGTGGACTGACTCATTCCTGTACATGCACTATGGAAACTCATTAAATGATCAAAGCCTTCAAACAGAACCTGACTCACACTTCAGGAAAAAATCAACCAGACACCAACATTTGGATTAAACAATAAAAATGTTTTCAGATGGAAAGGGGATGAAATGAACCAGGTAAAAGTAATTCTTGCATTTAACCCCTTCTTTTGCCTTACTGTAAGCGAAACTTAATTCCCTGACCAATGCTTACACATGCATATACACATTATACGTACACTGTGAGTTACTTTTGACATTAAGATCATTTCCTTGTGGGTGAGCATAAACATAATGTGAGGAGAAGAAGAATGGTAGCAAAAAAATTGACCTACAAGTAGAAGATTCTTCTAATATGTAGAAAATCAGGAGCAATGAACATACAGCACAAAATAACAACACCATTTATTCATTCCATGATTGTGATAGATGTTTCTGCACACAAGAGAAAAAGAAGCAAATAGGTTTCTATCTTCTACTTGATTAAATTTGTCTTTCTCTTTTGGTCAGATTTTGAAGTTGCACTGTAACACTGAAGACCTCCCGTAATATTCTCCTTTGTTAATTCCTCAATGTCATTCTGCCACTGCTTTTTGTTTGAATAGCTCTGTGACCCACATATCTGAGGTTAAAATCTTTGGTTTTATCTCTGATTGAATGATTCACATTAGGAAACTACTCACCTGTCCAGCAGTGTCTAGAATGTCCAAATAGGCTGGTTCATCATCAATTCGGACTTGAGTTTTATAGGCATCCTCTGAAAAACACAGTGCAGTAGGAGTGGCTCAGAGAACAGAAAATGAGATAGATTTGCTAGTTTGGAGCAGGGTTTTCAAAACCTCTCCAGTCTGGCCTAACTTCTCTCTCTTTAAAGTAAAAAAGATGCTTTTTGAAATCCTACCACCACAGTGGAGTATAAGCAAGAGCGAGTGATCTAGTCTTTTCCATTATATTACCTCAAAATATTAAAGTAATTTTATGTCTCAGACCATAGGTGTTCTTTAAAACACAAAGATTCAGAGTTGTAACGCTGATGCTGTGCATCAGTTTGGTTTTTACTTACCACAGTCACACTTCCACAGAGCTTTCCAGCAGAGTATCAAGCTATAGACTGTGTAAATTGCCAGTATATTCTCCATGAGGCTGAAGGGGGCTTCTGGCTCAGAAGCAGTAATTAGACATCTGTATATCTCTGGAGAGGATTCAAATGGATCTTTTTTTAAAAAAATTTGTAATTCGTGTTCTCATAGTCTTCATTGTGGAGATGGAGGAGCTGAAAACTGTGCTTGGTGGAATATTCCCTTAGGTCATGATTTTGTCAACATAAATTTGAAAGGAGAAAAACAAAAAAGATAAACTACTATTTGCCTTAGCTGTTTTCCTCACATTTCAATTTCATTCCCCTCTCAACATTTGTACTTTTGTTCTAAGGTTAAAAAGAGCTTAGATACCAGGACATGCTTATTCTTGAAATAATCTTGGAAATTATCCATGTTATTTAAATAAACAATAACGCATAGCTGCCTGAGTGGTTTTGGTGACTGATGTTACATTTTGGCAGTGCACTGAGGCACGTAGATAAGACAAGTTCATTTAATGCATCTGAGAAGTGTCATTAATCATAATGAGCAGGCAGCTGGCCCTGTCCAAAAACTCAATCAGACCAATCCTGCCAGAATCCTGACTGCCAGAAACCCTCAGGACTAGCCTTTCAATATTTAATACTTGGGTTATAATATGGGTTTGTATTGCAGGTAGCTGGAACTCTGAGGACATTCCTGTTTGTGCTGTACTTATATAGAACACATCATATGATATTTTATAAAAGCATGTAGAAACTTGCTTTCTACCTACACAACAGAAAAAAAACTAAAGCATTCAGATATGAAGGATTCTGAATGGCTTTAACTCAGCCTACTCGTGGTCATGACATAATCACATGCAGTAATTTCCATGACTTCCCTGCTTCTTTTAGGGCTCAGTTCAGCAAATTACTTAGGCATGTGCCTCGCTTTAAACAAATAGCTATTCCCATTGATATTAGGATGACCCAGAGGCTTAATTCATCCTGTGATGCATTGCCTTGCTGAGAAAGTCAGAACAGTCCAACCAGCACATATCTTCAGTCAATAGATCTCTTTCTAGGTATTACTGAATAAGAGACTCCTTGCCAAAGCGGGGCCATATAGAGTGAGTTAGGATACTTACAGTTAAAGTAGTCTATTATGGCATGACAGTGATATGTGCAGTAGAATTTTTTTCTTTCGTTTTTTATTAATTTTCTTAAAAATGAAGCTGGAACTTGGATAAACCCTGTCTTATTTGCTAAGGAAATTAATTAAGACTTCAGGGTTCTAACTAAAAGACCCTTGGTCTCTGAATATAAGGTATAGCTTTCAGTAATTAAATGTAAGATATGTACATCTAATACCTTTCTGAGCTACTCCAGGAATACTCCAATATCGTGCTCGTGTAATCAGTAAAGTGTCAACTGTTAAAAGCTGGAGCTAGTCTTTGTTTATAACCCTTTTACTCTGCAAAGGTAACACAGAATAAAAAAAACTATTGTGTTATTTCCATTTTTCTTGTTTTCTCAAACTACTGACCTTAAAATGTTTCACAAAGATGTGCCAGAATCACTGTCCCGTTTTCATCCTTAATATATGTTAATGTCTTCTGTGGGTGGTAGTGAAACATACTCTGTTGAGCATCTATCGAGCACATGAATCTAAATAGTTTGCTAGGCGATTGTATTTAGAAGACTTTTATTGAAGGATTACCTTTGCCCCAAGAAACAGGATGGAGATAGGACTTTTCTTTGTAATAGTCTCTCTATGCATACATGCAAAAAAGCAGAATAGAACAGATAGTTTAGAAAGGCTTAAAAATACACTTACTTGGGTTGTGATAAACAGGAGTATTCTCAATCTGTATTAGAATGGCAAATAGGTGAGAGATTTAACACCTACTTTTCTCACGGCACTCATTTAAGAAGTGCTAAAGCCCACACTTACCCACAGGGAATTGTTGTCTTTTGCCAACACCCTCATACCAGGGATTAGATCATAGCACCTGCTTATAACCTATCAGCTTCTTAATGCTCAAACAGAGCCAGTCATTTGAGAGGCACTATCTTTCCATTTACCATGTGTATTCACTGATCTTCTGGGCTACTAGGGCAGTGAAATATTACAGAGCAGGAAGTGGAAGGAATAAATTGAAACCCATGTTTCCCATCTCTTGTCATACGGACCAAGATCAAAAGCTAAGAATGGAAGAGCTGTACTACTTAGTTTGGGTCTATAATTAATACTTTTAAACTGGGATTTCATCTCAGGAATTAATGGAAATAGAGCTGAGTGAGGGATTGCATAGACAAACATCTTGATATTACTCAGTTAGACTATGGCATTAACCTGAAAAGAAACAACATCCTGCACATCAAGAGTTGGGTATGTCTGCATGTTTGACCTGGTTCACATATTTTTGTTTTATTAGTAGATGTAACGCAAAGCATTGACCCTGGTGTCTTTGTGTGCCGTCTTAAAGGGTTTCAGAGGGGACTATTATGCGGTTAGTCTTCCTAGTCCAGGCAACAAAGTTATAGCCATGTTAAGGAAACAGAAACCCTGAGATCTGAGAAGAACACTCTGTTTACTTGTGGACTGAGAAGAACAGAAGTGAAGTTGTTCCACTGAAAAAGAGTCTGCATACACAACAAAGCAATAAATTCTTCATCAAGAGCACCAGCAAACTCACTGTCTAGTCTACTCCCTTTAAAACTCGTTCACATTATTACAGATGCTGCCTGGTGTATTTACACTGATCACAGCGTTGGAGTACATTGCATTTTCTTTCACCTAATTAATTTATAATACTAATATAATGTTCTCTTTAAAGTTAATTGGGAACTGCTAAGCCACGTGTATCTGGACTTGTGAAATTTATTAAAAGGCCAAACTCCAGCTGTTGTTTCAGTAAAGCGTTAAGATAATGCACCAAAAAGAGACAAGAAGAATAATCAGACATCAGACAATAAATCAGTCAATAACTATATTTTTCTATTAAGTTCAGCATTATTCTTTTTCTGTGAGACTAACTCTAAGGTCCCAGCTTTTGATTTAAGTAAAATGCCTCAAAAAGATAGGGTATTATAAGAGAAAAGATGCAGAGAGTGTTTATTTATACTGCTGTAAGATATAATCATGATTCAAACACAGACTGCTAGAATGAGCATATTGTAGGATACCAAAAAGAAAAATTAAATAAAACTCCCTGCATCCTTATGAGCTGTATAATACATGTATATCTGGTTATATGAACATATAAATACAACATTTACATAAAATGTGGTAAAACTTTTTTTTTTTTAAGAGAAATGTTCTCCTTTCTTTGCCATAGAGAATATGGACTTCTTTAAGAATTTTATTTCTTACTTGGCTTGAATTATTATTGTTTACTGTTTTCCAGGGTGGGAAAAGAAACAAATAGAGCTCCAGCAGTTTTCTGAATGGCACTATTCTTTTTTATAATTCTTTTCTCCTTTACTGAATATATCATTTGAACCAAGAAAAATATTTTATCAAAACACGGTTTTTAACTTTTTTTTTTCCCCTTAACTCTTTGGTTGCCCTTTGCAGTACTATGAAAGAAAAGAAAATAATCTTCCTTAATCCTTTTGTTATCTGGCTTTTTTCTGTCAAATTAATACAATCTCTTTTTCCAGCTTTCCATTTTCATAGGACATCATTCCAGAGACAGAAGCACAATAATTAATGCAATGTTGTGTTGCAATCAGTTATCTTAGCACTGGAGAAGCCAGATTCATAAAAAATATATCAAAGCACTTTCTCAGCTCTGAGCAGGTAACTGCTTCATGACAAATAGATTTGGATGGTGTCCAATGTAAAGGGGACTTGTAATGGCTTTTCATCTGCATTACAGACATGTTCCAGTCCCTGGAATATAGGTCAGCTGCTTCTTGCTTCCATTTGTTAATTCTGCTTATATTCCTTCTAAATAAATAGTCTCTCTTCTTCTCTGTCTTATGCATTATCGATCGCAGTTAAAACCAATCAGATTGTTCCATATATAGATGAGGTAAAAGATATTTTATTTGGCTGAGGAGGTACCAAACCAGCAGAAGGAAGTCTAAGCTCAGTCAGCTACACCTGGAGTTTTGCTTCTTGTTGTTCTCCCTTTGTGTCAAAGAGACTGCAGGAGAGCCAGCTCTCAGTATGTTTCAGTTATCTGCTACATGCACATTTTAATCCAAAGATGCTCTTAATATAGGATGATCACGAGTCTTTGGCTGGCTGCGTGTTGTCTCTATTTACAACAAGGAATTTTTAAATAAAAAGAGAGTGGATGTACAGGGACTTAAACTGCTATACTAACTACTACACATAAACTCCTTCTATTTGAGATAAAATTATGCGTGTCTTAGGAACTTCCCATCAAAATCCATTGGTTTTACAATTTCCCTTAACACATAATTATTTTGCTGGAGTATGAGTGTTTTATAATTTGGGTGAGCATTGCTATCAGCATTTTGCAGACCAGGACACCAAGTCACGGAGGTTGCCTTCTTATGAGCTATGCACACATGATTAGCAACAAATGGCTTAAAATAGTAGAACTGACAGTTTTGATTGCCTTTTATTCTGCAAATACTCGCATAGATAGCAGTATCCTTTAACATAAGGCAAGTAGAAAATTTAGTACTGGACTAGTAGCTAAAATACTTAAATATCCCATTTCCAGTTCTGTCTAGTGTTACATAATTATACATCATACCAGCAATTAAGAATGCTTCAGATTTTTCTTTTCAGTGCTGCTGCTTTTTATTTCTTGGCATTGAACTGCATTTGCCACTATGCTGACATTTGTTTATCTTTGTCAGGTCTTTGTCAGATCTTTCAGGTTTTGCTCAGTTTCATGTTAACAACACAAGTTCTCTGCTCCTGCCTTTACAGGTGATTGTAACAGATAACATCATTCCAGGAAGAACCTTGATGAGGGTTTGCAGAAGAGCGAAAAAATGACCACTGCCTTTCCACAGATAGAAACTCTTCCTTCAGTAACCACACACTTTGAACATCTCTACTGTTTCTATGAAAGAGAAGCATGTAAGTAATGCAGTGTATAACGCAGATAATACCTCTCTGCTAGCCTTATTGTTATAAAGACTATAGTGTATGCCTTGAGAAAAAATAATCCTAAAAAAACCAAAGCATTAGTCATAGTAAGTGCTTATAGTAAAAGGAATTCATACATTTATTCATTATATATTCAGTTCCATGATGAGAAACACACCACTTTCTATCTTTCAGTTTTCATTTTAGCATTCAAATTACCACAAACATATCTTCAGATAACATATTAAACTAAGGTCTCGGCCACGTACGTCTTTAGAAGAGATTCTGTAATGTTGTTTTCCAAAGGCCTTGCTAAATTCAAATGTATATTACTGTTGTATATCCCAACTGTTACTAATTTCAATTGAAGTTGCAGTTTTTCTTTTCCTTTATTTAGCCTTTGTTCGGTGTTAGAACACGCTTTTAACTATTGTGTTCTGTTTTGAGGTTCCCGTATCTTCAGTGACACATATAAACAAATCCTTAGGTGTTCATAAGATAATTCATGATTTCAAGGAGTAAAGATGTAAATAGAAATACGGCAAGGTACTTCCGTTCTCCAAGTCTGAAAAAAAGATCAGAACAACTCGTAACTTTTAGTCGATTTTGTCCTCCTGAAAAAAGCACTGCTAGTACCTTCAGTGGAAAGCAGAAGCATAACTAGACTAGAAGAAGATCTAGAAGATCTGGACACGCCTAGACCAGGACTAAAGTACCTGTCGAGCATCCAGAATTGTTGCAGCATAATAAAGATCTGAATTTAGGCCCAGTGAGTCCCATGCAGTCTGACTGTTATTAGCAGTCTCACCCTTTACCTTAGGCTCTGGCTGCCACTGACAGTACTCTGTGTGCATCTGGTTACAATAATAAAACTAGAAGGTTCTTCAGCCTAATGGGCATTCTGTTTGATTCTCACCTCACCGCAGTACTCCTCTTTTAATATCATTATGTATCTGTCTTAAAACAGCTGCTCTCAAATTAAGTTTCTCCTGGTTGGTCTGCCTAATGTTTCAGATCTGTACTCTGCAGGGCAAGACTGATAAGACACAGCTGCTGAAGGAGCCTTGATTGGTTTTCTGCGTCGGTTACTTGCACAGCAGCTTTCTTGGTGACCTGAAATGCACTTAGTGCCTTCCACGTTGGGAAATGGGTTACCTATTGCCCTTTTTGGTCTTTTTTTCTTTTTTCTTTTTCCTTTTTTTTTAATTATTAGCTATAGATACATACAAGCACCTCTTCTTCGGTGTCAGCTTGCAGTGTGATTACTGTGATACCCTCTTATTTTCTGCTGAGACGAAGGGGAAGCAGAAGCAACTTAACGTGACAGTGTCTGTGGTAGGCACAAAACCAAAAAAAGTTTTATCTGTACTCCTAAAGGGTTTGTATGAACAGAAATCTGAGTGAATTGAACTTTGAGTCAGTTAAATCTGGTTTGTCTTCTTGCTTTGGTCTCCATTATCATGATGTTGATAACAAAACAGTTGGAAAAGGAAATAATGGCCTGGGTGGTTTTCAAGAAGAACCAAACTTAAGAATGGTTTTGTTGCACAGTGTCACAAGGTAGAAATTTTCATCTAAATGTTCTCATCAAGAAGGAGGTAAAGAAGAATGTGCCACAGAAAACTCTAAATAAGATACCTACTTTCAGGCAAAGAAGGTAAAAAATGTAAGACCTAAGAGGCCAGCAAGGAAAACTCGCTGCTACATTCTTATTGCACAGCATCTCACACCGTCAGATATCTGTCATCAGTTTTTATATGTTGCAAATACATTATAACAGTGCATGTGAACATAACACCTTTGGTCCGTGTTCACGGTAGCAAATGCTCCACAGAAATCAATCAAAGCCACCACCGATACATATGTTTATAACAACACTAACTATGAGAAACACCTTCACAACTACTTGCCCTCCACACTGAATGCTTTCACATTGTTGTACTTGAATGCATCATAGTTCTTTTGCTTCGGTTATAACTCAAGATTCTGATGCAACAAATCAACATATTCTTCTACACTGAGTACTGATACTTATCCATTCCCATGAGGTGCTTCATTATAGGGAGATTAGAGATATATGCACATATATGGTGTATTTGTTTTATGTGTTTGGTATGTATGAACCTATGTATACAAAGCAGAGAGATTGAGAGTATCTGAATGTGTAAGAAGAGAGTATCATAAATTAATCCTTATGTGTAGCACTTGCAATGTGTAAAACTACTTATCTAGTCCTGAATACATTCAGAACCGGTAGCAGATTGAAAATTAAACATAAAAAAAAATTCCAATATAAATATCTCCAGCAATGTAAACAGGCTTTTATACTACTACTCTATAGAAAATTGTTTTACTGTTTGCAGCATTTTGTTTTCTAGATGCACATATGCATTTCCACCCTTATAATGTTGTTACTTATGAAAGCAAAATGCATGTTCACAAACACCCATGAAAACCAGAATCATTAAGAGTTCTGATGAAGTTCTAACTATAATTCATATTACCAGATGAAGTCTAAAAAAGTGTGCCCCTCTTCCTTCTCTCCCGTAGACATATGTATGGAGAAGCTGATTGCACTCTTACGAAACAACATGTCGTGAAATATAGGATTGCCCTGGGTGTAGTAGAGGTCATCTCCTATAAATGATGGGCTTTTGCAAAGAGGCTTTGCAAAGAGGGATACAGCAGAGGCTTGGATAACAAGACTGACAAAGTCTATCTGAATAACTTGGCCCATTGCAGAAACTATCAGTCATGACAGAAATGCGGTTAAGAACAAAGCCACCATTTATGATTTTAATCTGCAAACATGCACCGAAGTGACTAAATTTGTATAAATATTTTTACAGAATATGACTTGCTGCCCAGAAATCTCTCTCAGCTCTTTATCAGACCTTATACTGCAGACCTTCAAACAGGATAAATTTTGCTTATAAAATGCCCCATCCATGTGAATAAGACTGTTGGAGTGACAATTTTTCTCAGAACCAGCTCTTGAAGAGAAAATATGATTTCTCACAAATGCTAGTGTTTTTGTGAATCAAGGATAAAGATAACTCAGGCAAAACTGTGCTGTAGCACTTGCTTTTCTTTCAGAAACTTCTTGCAATATAGATAATGCTACTAATATTTAATAAAGGCATATAATTTCTTTCCCTGCTTCTAGAAAAATGTCATTTACTTCAAAGATATTCGTAAGGAAAATGAACAAAGTAGTCCTGTTTAATCAAAACATGATAATTAACAGGAGTCCAAGTACCCTTATACAGAGGAACAAGAATAGCAGGTAGAAAATTCACTCTTTCAAGTCTGTGATTGTGCTACTGAGTGGGAAGACCTGACAGCTACGAATTCACTTCTTGTCATTTCAGGGGGAGTAATTAACAAGTTGACTACATCTGTGTGGCCATTAGCATGGTGGTGCCTTGGATTTAGTAAGGTGTAGATGGCTGCTAGCTTCCATGAAAGAAAGGTTAATGGAGGCATTTGTCCTGTGACAAAGAATTTTGAATTGAGCATCATAAATCATCCACCTCTAGGAAACCGTAGCATGTGTCTTTTCCAAGTTTAAAAATGATTTAAAGAATATTTTTACAAATCATGATATATGGACAATACATAAGGAAGTTTTCTACTGGTGACTTTATTTACAAGTTCCAAGACTCGCTTTAGCTTTGTCTAAGTTCATGATCATAATTGTAATTATCATCACTGTAAGCACGTTATGATACCTGTAACAGAACCAACGGCTAAAGCCACAGAATGACTTAGGTATTCATCTCCAGTCATCTAGTTCCCAGGACATTTGAGTCTCCACAGCTGCCACACAACATGAATTTCCACCCTGCTTTGGTCGTAAGAACCCAGGCTTTCTTTTTAGCATTTCACATTTGAAAACACTATTCATCTGACTAACTTGAGATGCAGATGTCAATGTGAGTTGAATCATGCCCTAGAACTTACGTTCATTTATGTTACGAACTAGAAACCACAACAGGTAAGTGACTTCACTGTGGTTTACAGTTCTGTGTAACTGATAAGCATACAGACTCCCCTGCCTTAATGTCACCAGCCAAATGGATGCCTTACTCAAACTTAAACTCAGTGGCGATCTATAGACTAGGATCAGAATTTCTCAGGTTATAGGATTGGTTCAATTCAAGGAAATCTTGTGTATGAAACTCCCCTGAAACACCTGCAGTAGCAAAGAACCTGAGAAGATGTCCCAATTTTAAGGGATAGGTCAATGGGAACAGGTCAATTAGATCAATGTTTGACATATCCCTGTAAGCCTGAAAGGAGGTCTGAAGAGCTCAGCTCTGAGAATAAACTTTTATGAGATAAGAAACAGTATGCCTCAACTCGCTTGGCCACTTCAGTTCATTAGACAGATCGGTTAGAGACCTGGTGATTCAAAGCAGGGGGAAGTCAAGTTTGTTGGAACTGAGTCAAATAAAAAACACCAGTCGCTGTGATAGAGGTCTTCTGCTTGTCTGAAGCTGATATGAAAAACAAAAACAAACCCAAGCCAAAACCTATTTTATGTAGCACAGAAAAAATATTTTAACACTGGTTTTTATTCTTGGCTGACTCTAGATTCTGAATGTGGTAGATATCCTTATGAAAGAACTCTAATAAAATTGTTTCATTATTACCATTATTGCTAATAGTACTATTATTTAAAATATACCACAAAAACTTCTTATATTGTCATAATTATGAAAAAATACTTTTTTCCCTTCCTAAATTTTAATCTGGATAATCAGTGCTTAAAAATAACTACCACAAGGTCAGACTTCTATAAAACTTCTGGTTATTTCTCTTCTCTCTATGTTTAGCAGATATACAATTAAACTCAGAGGTTTCTAGGGGGCATAGAAGAATAATACACCATGTTTTAATCCTCCATTGACACTTTATTCAGTGTAGAAGAGATGGCCCAGTCAGGAATATCTCTTACTTCTAACACAACGAGAGCTAATGGAGGATAGAAAGTAGTAAGTATGAACTATTAACAGTTAAGGGGTATTAGTGCTTTTTTGCACGTGCACATGCAGCATAGGTCTCCCATAGCAACACACAAGACAAACACTTTCCTCTTCCTTTCATAGTAAGCAGACATTTGGGCAGATATGTCTGAGAGATAAATAGAGTTGTTCATCTGCTTGCCTTCTTGCTTTCCGAAACAAAGGAGGAAGGGAAGTCAGATCACTAGCCAGATTGCCAATTAAATTCAGATTACATAGATGCTCCGAATGAGAATATAAAGAGAAAAACCATAGAAGATTTTGACTCCATTTTCCTCTTTCGGAGAGTCACAAATGTCCAAGGAATCCCACACAGTGATTTTTGCTTGGCGTATTTTCTCAGCTTCCAGTTACTTGCACTTAAAGGCACTTCTGAGCAGGATGCAGAATCTTTGTTTTTAAGAGCACTTTTGATGGATACTTTTCCCTTCAGTAGTTTACCCAGACGGTTTTTGAATCCATCTACATTTTTGGCAGAGGTAATTATCACTATTCTTTTTGATAACAAACTTAGGATAACTCAACTTAGGAAGGAGGTTTGGCTCACAGGCTGGTATCCAACGGGAACTCTGCCTGGAAGAGTTGACTTGGTTTTCACATTTTGCCTGTCCCAGAAATAAAAGGGTTGGTTTTTAGCTCTTTCCCACTTATACTCCTATTTCCCCATACGTGGTGCTACACTATCCCTTTTGCCACTTTTTGAGCTTGCAGAATTGTTTTTACTGGAATTATTAAACCCACCAACATGGTAAACATCCATCCTGTGTTGGGCGGCTTAGTGTTCTTCTGGACTACTGTTGAATCAGCTTAAAAAACTACCGAATTAATGCCAGAGAGCAAATAGGGCTGGGAGAAAATATTTCCGAGAGAAATGGGATTATTTATTTTTAATCAAATTGCTTCCATCACAGAGAGAAAGATCTGCTCTGATTTTCCAGTCTCCATTCTCCATGGCTTCACATAATTTCTATTTCCCTTCATGGCAGGATATAATAACAACATTAAGGAGAAGGTATTTTGTTGCTTCATTGAAATCTAAACTAACTGAGCACTTTAGGCACTTCTTGCATTCTTAGTACTACTCCCACCCTTTCTATTCATGGTTTTTCTTTAATCTGACAGTGGGAGCACCCATGCAGCCTGACACATCCAATGACATCCTTTCTTTTGCCACCTTAACAAGGATTCTGCATGGCAAGTCTCACTCTGCATTTTTCTTCCTTCAGTGCAGGTCATATATCCAGACTGAGAGATATCATGATGATCTGTGAAGGCTCCTGTTCTGACGAGCTGTCAGAGGAGGCGCCACAATTCAGCTTCAGGCACCTACATTTAGACAGCTACAATATATGTGTCTACACACAAGGCGGGTATCTAAAACCCCTAACACTTAATGGAAGTACAGGGGCTTAGCAGTTGCCCGTACACGACTCTTGCTGTTTCATATGTTGTCATAAATCTTGTCTGGCTTTCATTTACCGGACTAAAAGTGTTCTGTGTTGCATAGGTCCTATGTCACACCTACAGAGGGCCGGATGATGATGACACAAGACCTGTGGGGGACCCACAGGGCTTCTGAATCAGGATCCCGAACCGAAGCAGGACGTCTCAGATGGCTCCCGAAACCTGTGATAAAGGAAGTGAGCGAAGACCTAGGTCTCCACTACTAAATCTTGAATTCCACTTAACCAGAATCTAAACACATATACAAATCTATACATAGCTCATGTATAGACATTAATTTAGGTGTCTGAACAATAGGCTTTGTCCTAACATATGGGCATAATCTCTGTTTGCTCTTTGCGTATGTAAGTCAAAATGCTTTATAACAAAAGTGAGCATTAACCTTTTCATGCCATGTGTGATGCAGATAATACCCACAGACAGAAATCCAAAACCTAACCATGAACATAGGTTTAAGAACATGGTTCAAGTGCATACACCTGTGTTCCTATATATTCTTCATGTCTCATTTTAAATGACCGTAAATATGGAACATGAACACAGGCAAATCAGCAATGTCTACAGAGTCAGTATGAATATCTTGGAGACAGTCTTTGGAGACAAATTGTACTGGTTCCAGATCATTTTACACGAGTTCTTTATCCAGTCTTAGATAAAGATAACAAATATATGGAGAATGATGAATGAAATGATGTCTATGTTTTTTTCTTTTTAAATACTTTTGGACCTCAAATCCAGTTCAGTCCAATCTAAATATGGGAAAATGAGAATGAGAATGAAATTAGGGATGAAATACACACATATATATGTTTTAGATAAGAGTAGAAATAATCTAGAAAATTTTCATACCCTAAAAATTATTTTGAATAGTACTTTTATAGCAAAAACCCCTCTCTTGATCTATTAGATGTGTCCCGTCATTGTTTTCTTTACTCTGTTATTACTGGCAAGTTTGTATTTCCCTTGCTTTATTGTTTTTCATCACTGTACCTTGAAAACAGATACAGTATTCTTTATAACTCAGACATATTTTTGGTCAACATTATATAACCTCAGAATGTTTTCAGTCACATTTCACCTTTTTTCTCAAATTCACCCACACGTTTCCTTCATCTTATTAAAGATGAGTTCAAATATATTTTCTGTGATGCATTGGTGAATGCATTACTTCGTTAGGAAACCTCATGGAAATTCATGCTCTTAATGCTAAAGTGCCTCCCATCCCACACCCATTTCAATTAAATTTTGACATTGACACAGCTTTAATACCCTCAACTGCTCATTTGACACTATCTAATGCAGTGATATCTCACCAAAACAGGAAGCTGCTTTCACATCTCGTTTGCATTATGTATTCATTTTAAGATTAGTCACATGGTAAATGAGCATCTTGGAGGCTGTCCAGTTTGCTGCACTATGTCACTGTGATTCTACTTGCATTAACTCTCTGTGATATTGCCAAAGACTGTACAGAGTGTGAATTGCTCTTATCCATTTGTTCCAGAAATGATCACATCCACTGCCACTTGGAAATCATTCTCATTGTTGATTACAATTAAATATTAAATGTGAGCTGAAATAATTTCATTTTCATGAAGTGCTAACCTCTGAAATTTTGCTCACGTGGTGTCTAATACTAAAATATTTTCATCCTTCTCTCCATTTAATTACAAAAGTAATATGTTTCAAATTTATCAAATTGTGGCAAGCCTAAAACACAGTAATTATTCCCCCTTTATCTTGAAATGGCATTAAAATCAAAATGAGAGCATTAAAATTACCACTTCAGGTAGCATTTAGCTTTTTAATCAATGTTTACTCTGTATCTAAAAAACAAAACTGACTCATCTATTTGTCCTTTTATGTGTCTGCACATTTATTTATATCTGTATATAATGTCTGCAGTTTGAGATTCTCAAGATATTACAAGCTTTTACAAACTAAGGCAGCCAATTAAAATAAAAGATAGTTTCATACATCAGAAGGGTCATTTATTTTGATACCATATGTTTGATTAACACTGTACAGAAGCACCATATTTAGTCTTCTTTTCAATACCTGCAGGGATGGGGAATCCACCACTTCCCTGATCAGACTGTTCCAATGCTTAGCAACCCTTTCCGTCAAGAAATTTTTCCTAATACCCAGTTCAAACCTCTCCTAGCACAACATGAGGCCTTTTCTTCTTGTCCTGTCATTTGTTTCTTGGCAGAAGAGACTGACCCTCACCTCGCTACAAGCTCCTTTCAGGGAGTTGCAGAGAGTGATAAGGTCTTCCCTCAGCCCCCTCTTCTCCAGGCCAAACAACCATATGACTGGTGCTCTAGACCTTTCAATGGCTTTATTACTCTTCTTTGGACAAGATCCAGCACCTCAACGTCCTTTCTGGAGTGAGGGGACCAAAACTGAACACTGTATTCAAGATTTGGCCTTCCCGGTGCCCAGTACAGGGGAACAATCACTTCCCTACTCCTGCTGCTGGACACACCAGTGCTGACACAAGCCAGGATGCTGCTGGCCTTCTTGACCACCTGGGCACACTGCTGACTTGTCTTCAGGCACTGTCGACCAACACCCCCAGGTGCCTTTCCATTGGGCAGTTTCCAGCCACTGTTCCCCCAGCATGGAGCATTGCAGGGGGTTGTTGTGACCCAAGTGCAGGAGCTGGCACTTAGCTTTGTGGAACCTCATACTAATTAGCCATCAACCCAGCCTGTCCAGACCCCTCTGTAGAGCCTCACTATCATCAAGGATATCAATATTCCCACCCAATCTGGCATTGCCTGAGAACTTACTGAGGGTGCACTCAATCCCCTCATCCAGAATATTGATAAAGATACTAAAGAGGACAGGCGCCACACTGAGCTCTGGGGAATGCAATCCCCTCATCCAGAATATTGATAAAGATACTAAAGAGGACAGGCGCCACACTGAGCTCTGGGGAATGCCACTTGTGACTGGCTGCCAACTGGATGGAACTCCATCCAGCACCACTAATTGGGCTCGGTCATCCAGCCAGTTTTTTTTAACATCCAGTAAATTCTTCAAAAGTAAAATTATAAATACAGAAAGCAAAACATTTAAATAATTCTAAATCTATTTGCATAATTCTTTTAGGATTAAAATTAATTCATTTGAAATAAATGTGTATGTAACATACAAATCTATGAGCACATGCATTGTGTAATGTAGAAACTTCAATATCCTTTTAACCAAGCTTCTGCATCATCTCACAGCAGCAGCAGCTTTCTGTGATCAAGATCTCCTGTAATATTTCAAAACTGACAGTGGATAACAGAAAAAAAAGTTGTAGGAACAAAGTACCATTACATTTGAATTACGTATTTCTACGGTACTGCTGGAGGTATGAGTTATTGTAGAAAAAGAAAACTCTAATGCACTGGTAATACAACGTCAAAGCACAATGAAAAGAAATGACAGGGAATATCCCTGTTCCTAGGTTCTGTCACAAAAAAGGGAAAAATAATGCCTCTGGATTTTTAAAGACGTGATTATTACTGAAAAATGGTTAGGATAAATTCCTAACTGTGTGTTTGGAGGGAAGCAGAAATGGGAAGGGAAAGCACATTTGGCAGCATATTAAAGTGAAAGACTCCTTTGCATTCTTTGGTCAGGGACAGTAAGCTATTTTCTCCATAGCCTCATGTTGGACTAGATAAAAGAGAAATACATTCACGTCTTTGTACTATCTTAAAGCTCTACTGTCTTAGCTGTTTACAGAGCTAGTATAAAATAAAAAATAAAATAAGGCAAAAATAATCTAAAAATCTTCAAAAGTCAATTGCCTATGGGTATGTCTCTATGGAGCAAGGATTAGGCCAAGGCACAGAACGTGTTCTTTATACCAAAAGAACTGAACTTCGGAACATTTCTTAGGATTGAAAGGAATTGGGCTTTTATGAAATGAAATATGAAAACCAGTTGGCAGCCATTTATTTTTGAGTCAAACCAAAAACTATTGTAGATTCTTTGTTTCATGTTTTTTATGTGTTCCTAACCAATCACAAGAAGTTTTGAGGATATTATGTGGTTTGGCTCTGCTTTTCAACAAAATCAGCCAGATTATGTCAGTCCTATGCTTACGTGCTTCGTGAATGCGTCCCCTCTTCTTTACCTAGATGCAAATCTGTTTCACAAGAGCCTACAGAGCCGAACACCCGCTAAAATCATTATTCCACTTGGGCATTAGTGCTTAAGGTGGACAATGAAAAGTTAAAATGGTTGAAGTGATTATAAGCGTTTAGCAGCCTCATGGATCATTGAAGCGTGGCCCATAAAACTGGAAGTTATAGACTTCTAGGATTTCAAAGGTAGTGATGTCATTTACAAAGGCCTCTCCATTTTGCAACCCCTCGCCCACACATTTCTGTTAGGACAGCTTTTAGAAAAAACCCTGTCAAACCCAAGGAGGCACAGTATCAATTCTGTCAGCACTACCTACATAAATTATAGCTAAATTTGCAGTTAAGTATCGTGGTCACTGCTGCCACAATTTCACAGCATAGAAAATACAGAGATTGGGGTGGCTAGTGCAAGAACACTAACAAAATACATAGTTATTTATGAGATTCCCATGTCCATGTAAAGCAAAAGAAACAATAGACCATATCTTAAAAGTCAGTTGGAAAACACTAGGCATAGGAGGTTAGTTAATATGGAGATCCATGGACTATCATTTAAACATGTCATGAAATTTTTGTTTCTTTGTCTGTTTTTTTCCAGAGAATATCACCCTCTCTGTGACACTTAAAGAAACTGTTGTTCAAACACAAATAAAACTACAGGTAGGCGGAACAACTTTTTTCCAAAGAAGTACACTAAATCCTGAAGTCAGTGTGCCCAGAGAAGTTCAGGAAAGCTCATGAGTTCCGTAAACAGCATGCCAATTGCTGAGGAATGAAGGTGGCCTAAAATATAAAACACAAAGGAAGGGCGATGTATTGGTACCCGGATCTCAGACATAGCTGGAAAGCTATGTTCAGTGTTCTGCTTTGCCACTCTGATGGGGTGAAGGTACATTTCATTCATGGTCTATCTCTTTCTTTCCTTATCATCTTCTGACAGGTGACACAAAGCATCAGTCAGTAGCTAGCTCCTTGTGACCTTCAAGGAATAACTTCTCCTCTGGCAGCTCCTGGCATCTGCATAGTCTTGGCCCTGGATATGCTCGTTTTGGATCACCTAATATTTTTTTAGACTGATGGAAAATAGTTAAAATATGCCTACTAGTAAAGGAATCTCAACATTATAAACTTTTCCAGTGTACTGAGATTTTGTTTTATTTTGTTTTGTTCTGTTCTGTTCTGTTTTGTTCTGGTTTGGTTTGGTTTGGTTTGGTTTGGTTTGGTTTGGTTTGGTTTGGTTTGGTTTGGTTTGGTTTGGTTTGGTTCTGTTTTGTTTTGTTTTGTTCTGGTTTGGTTTGGTTTGGTTTGGTTTTGGTTACATGTCCAATTTTGAAGGGTCACACCACAAATTTAGCCCAACTTTATACTCTGCTGTTTAGTACATGTTTTAGAGCATGAATAGAAATAAGCCTTTCTCAGGATGTCCTCAGCATGTTCTGAGAGAAATGCTGAGATAAAACTCAGAGCTGTACTTTCAGTTCTGCCTGTAGCCAGCTGTGTGAGTTTGAATTCAATATTCCATTTCTCTGTTCTCTACCTCTCTCTCTTTTCTCTTGTTTAGAGTATTTTGTCAAGTAGAAGCTTCTATTACTCAAGGAGACCTTCATGCTGATTAGGTCCTCTAGGCATTCGTGCAGTAAGTACTTACAATGCATCATAAGCTTTCCTTCTCTTCATGATTATCTATTATTCATATTGTGGTAGTGTCTGGAGACCAATAAGTTAAGATTATGACAAAATACAATATATGGATAAATATAAATGGCAAGTGGGTAGTTATTAATAAAGACGGGTGTATGTACATAACTTAATGGTGTCAGTAACTACTACTGTTCCTTTTCTTCAATTAGATCTAATGATTACTTTTTTTCATGAATTTGTGGAAGCTGTATAGTATTTTTTCCCTCTTCAGGGTTGACACTTCTCGGTTTTATTTTTTAATTTTTTAATAGTTAAAAAATCACTAGTGGCATGAAGAGCTTATACATCATCTTCCCCCCCCACTCCCCCCACCCCACCACAAATCATCAAAATACTGCAATTTACCAGGGGTTAGTAACTTGGGAATGTGGAATACTATAAACCTAACAAATTAAAAGAAATACTGTAATTAGGTGCTCACCTTAACAATGCAGCAATTTTGTAGAGGTTAAACCTGAGTTTGAAATACTTGAAAATTTCAAGGATAACAAAAAATTATTTTGGCTGAGGATGTTGGAAAAGCCTTTTCTTTTTTTATATGAAGTCTTTATAAATATTAGTATTTTTCGTGTCTCCTACTTATCAGGCCCAGATTCTTCCATCTTCTCCTTGATATAACTAAATATTACACATGGATAGTTCCTATAAATGCAGGGACTTCTTGATGTAAGTAAAACTAACTAATAAAGCCACTCCTCAATGAATAAACATTTAGTTTTGCTGATTCCTACCTTCGTGTCACAAACATTTTTTACTACATTCATTTATATTAGTAATTATAGTAGTGCCCAAAAGATGCTCAAGAGCAGGAAATGAAGTCTTTTCATAACAGTTCTTGACATCATAGAGTCACAGAATTGTTGAGGTTGTCATGAACCTCTGGAGGTCATCTAGTTCAAACCACTGCTCAAGCAGGGACACCTAGAGTCAGTTGCCCAGGATTATGACTATACAGTTTTGAATATCTACGAGGATGGATACTTCTCAACCTCTCTGGACAAACCATTCAAACGCTCTCCTGTACTGGAGAGCCCATAGCAACACACGGTACTCCAGGTAGGGCCTCAACAGTACTGAGTAGAAGCGAAGATCACGTCCCTCAAGCTGCTGTCAATAATTCTCCTGACGCAGTCCAGGATACCATAAGACTTCCGTGCCACAAGGGCACATTGCTGGCTCATGCTCAACTTGGTGTTCATCAGGTGTTCATCAGGATGCGCATTGATGATGCCCAATAAGAAGACTCCAAGGCATCAAGTTACTTGGGTTTATATCTTGTAAATACCTTCCAAATTTGTACTCAACTTAGAAGGTGGGGGGGTGGGAGGGGCTGGGGGGGAAGACTTTTGAAATTCTTTAGTAAGACACAATCTTTGCCACAGCCTTCCTGAATTAAGTGTCTTAGAAGCAGAAATTGAGACAACCAGGGTTTATTCCAGATGCGCCTTCTAGCTCAGACTGTTCCATTGTAGCCCAACTGTATAATCATGCAATCGTCAACATCTAAAGCTTATTTCAGTGTGTTACAGATACATGTGAATATTTATCACTACTTAAGTTTATAATGCAGGTAAACCCAATGAGTTAGCAGAGGCAGATATCCCAGAGCAAAACTCCAGTGCATCAAATTCAGCAGTCACCCCTTTGCTATGGTGAAGGTCAACTAAGTATTTAATAGTGGAAAACAGTACTAAAATAACACAACTTTAAATAACACACCCTAGACAGGAATTTTTACATTATTTTAGTGTTCTGAAATACTGCCTTCTATCTTATAACATTATTTTTATGTTCTGTGTTTATAATTGCAGAAATATTAATACTTACAGAGTATGAAGTCACAAATTTGTTGTTGAAAGTATCTGTACAAAGCATTTCAGGAAGAAGTAACTACTGTATGACTGTGACACAATTTAGATGTCACCACAAAATTAAAGTTAAAAGTTTACAAATCTCGTTTCTATCAAAGCTATTTAGAAGCAGCTTATCGCTGTACGCCAATCTCAAATAGACAGAGAAGTTGAAAGGGATGAAGAAGAGAAAAATCTCAACTCACCTATAGTTGGATCATGGTAGTCAGGGAACCGATGGCTTATGAACTGCATTGTCATTGCTGGAGAGAGGAAAGACAGAGGGAAGAAAAAGAATATTACTGCTTTTAGACGACATCAGGTAAAAGAACAAGCAGAGAATTCACTCATCCAAATAACAACTTAGAAAGTGAGTCAATAGTCTGTTTTATGTCCACAGCTGCAAGAATGCATTGGCATTACAGTGATAACTAAGAACTGATAAATGGAAAATTATGAATTGAACTTCTTAATTTGTCTTAATATCATCTTTTTCAAACTGTATTTTTATCAACAGTTATATTAAAACATTACATCTTTTTAATGCTTGATATATACTTAACCTGGTATTGTATACAGATGAAAATTGACATGAAGAAAACATGAAATATAAAGTGCAAGGCTGATTCATCATGTGTTCATGATGTACCACTAACTGCAATATCTGATTTGATTTCTGGTGCATTTTAGGAATACCTAAATCGTTAAACTTGACGCTGCAAACAAACGTTCTGTTAACCACCTAGAACCTCTTTTCTTCTGAACAGGCTCTTCTTATGGCTGAATATTACCTGCTTTCAGAAATGTTATGAATGTTGCAAGAGTCTTCATGAGAACTGCTTTGCATCATTTGGAACTGGTGGTAGTCTGGAAGTGAAATTTTATTAGCAAGCCAGAGGCATTCGTATCCTGTCCAACTCTAGGTTTCCAGCAGGACATCTTGTTAACGCTATCGGTTATGAGAACGTCATGGGAAGATATGTTATCTTTGTTGTTCTTCCTCAAAAGTTTGAAAAGTAAGGGTATCTATCGAACATGGAGATCTGAGAAAAAGTACCTCCAGAAGTGAAATAGGTGAATTTCAATTGACCATAAGGAAAAAAACAAACCAAAAAAACCCAATAGAACCTAAGAGACATTTTAAAGCTTGTTTGATTTTTAGGCCAATGTCATTATTTTAATTTTTCATGGTTTTTTAATTCCTGCATTAAAATTCCTCTGTAGTAGCTCTGTGGACATTTGTTTTTTAAAAAAGTACCCCACCTGAATGATAACCATCAGTCACAACCCGTTAAGTCAAACACGAGAAACTGCGACATGTCTTGAACACCTTAGTTTCCTTCAATAGCAGGGGTTATGAACAAGAAATGTGACATTAAAAAAAAATATATAAATACACCCATTTTTAAAACAGCATTATTTCAGTTTAATGCTTGTCCTTATATTTTCAAGAATCAGGGGGTTAAGGAGGTAGTTTTACAAAATGATAGAGACAAGGATTATTAAACATTTATTACCATGTTAATAAATTATTGCATCTTTAGTGTAGACAAATACAAATGTTAAGAAGCAGCATTTTAAATTCATAGTAACCCAGAGAGGGTAACAACGTAAAAAAAACTCTTCCAGTCTATACATACTATAGGGGAGTAAAACCACGTGCAGTGACACTCATGTCTTCTACACTATCTGTTGTCAGACACATTATTTTTAAGCATTGTGTATGTTTGGACACTTTCATTTCCAGGACACCTTTTTTTTTTTTTTTTTTAATCACAATAAATTTTTAGGCACCTCCCTATGATAACTGAGAGTGATTTATGAAGAATAAATTTATGCCTAATGAGATCTGCCTAGTTTGCTCTGAAAAGCAGAGGCAGCTAGCAGAGATGCTGTTCATTTGGCTTATGCTTACACATTTTGAGCTTTCTGAGGACCTGCACCACAAATTAATCCTGTTTGTTTCACTACCTGCTGCTTTTACTTGTGATGGCTTTGTTTTTAAAAGCAAGCTACTCCCTGTCTGATCTTGTTCTGTTTCCTTTTGGAGCTATGTCTGCATCACAAAGCCTTATGTTACATCTGAAACAGAAACTCTCAAAAGACACCCAGAACTCATGGTAAACATTTTTCCTCTCTCCTGAGACAGTCCCAAATCAGAACACCATTTATAACCTCATCAAATCCACAAAATCTAGGAGGACTGAAATAATTTGGAAGCATCATACTGGCTTTCTGCTGTAATGTGCCAAATGGTAGCCACTGAGACATGTAAAATTTGTATCTCCCAGACCCCCTTATGTGCGTGAATACGCATCATCAAAACTGTCACAGGAACTGAGGCTGAACACAGTGTTTTAGAGGCAGATCAGAAGAGGAACTTATGTCTTGTAATACCAGTTACAACAATAACGACTTGTACGTCCCTGATCCCAGTCTCAATTCAGAGCTCTGCCTGAACCGATTTGGCTATATACAAAATGAATACAGAGGTACAGAATTCGAGAAAAACATGTAATGAACCATCTGGCAGACAGTTAGACAAGGAAATGGTGAATAAAATCTTCCTTTGTCATGTATTTTGTCACAGAGCTGCTTCCAAGACATCCCTTCATCAAGGGCTCCCCTAAGAGATACCTTTGGCCTCTTGTCCCCTCTTACATGGGGGTTACACCCTCTTCCAGAAAACAGGTTACATGGTTTTGTTATCTCAGACAGAAGGAACTAAAATACACTGATTTTTTAAACACTAAATTACAATGTAAAATAAGGAAACTGGGGTATAAGAGGTGGGAATTTTCACTCATCTTTCTCTATGTATTCTTTAAAGTAAGATTTTGCATTTTCTGTAAAACTTTTCTGAATATTAGTGCAGCAAACATCTTCAGGCCACTTCCTCTAAGAGAAAGGAGCAGATAGCTTTCAGCTTCAACCAACCAGCCCCTTACTCCGTGAAGACAAGGAAGTCTCAGAACATCAGGTCAGATGTGCAACTGTTGTGTCCAGATTTACCAGATGTTCCACAGTGCTGGCTGGTGGACATGCAGAAATTGGTTCTGTATGACGGTCAGAAGTAGGTGACATGCTTCACAGAGGAAAAGAAGGCGCGATCACCAATGGCATGAAACCACTCAACTCAGATGGAGACTTAGGAATCAGACTGTGTATAACCAGCTCTGTCTGGGCTTCCCAGCAGAGAGCTGCCTCGGCTGGAATATACTGGCTTCTTCACTGGTACTATCATCAGCTCTGACATAATTTTCCAAAGTGAATTAATTCTGAGAACTAATACAGAAATTGTACTGGTATTCCATGCTGCTTTAAGAAAATGTCCTTCTTCATCCCTTCTCTTTTCCTTAGCTATTATGCTTTTTACTGTATAAATTAGCACTCACACCTAACAAATCCAAGTCATCATCAGATATAGTTGTGACCAGTTTTCTCTGGAAATTCAAATAATACTGCTCCAAAGTTTTACAAATCTATAAAGTAGTCCCTACCTTTTACTCCAATTCATGCCTCACACAAAGCACTGTATAAAAATGTGTCTTTAAAACAGGATATTAAAACAGAATAAGTGGGTAAGTCTGATATATGAGTAAACACATATATATGTTAAAGAAGAGTCAGTTTAAAAATTGGTAAAAACCAAACCCTTTTAATCCATAGCAAATCTTATAAAACATTTTGTATTGCAAGTTGCCTGGAATTTTTTAATGAATATTTTAAAACACTGTACAGATAGTTCCGTTTAAATGAAACATGCACATCACATGAGAACTACGGTGAGTAAAAGGATCATTGTTTTGGGTGAATAGTGTCTTTTTTATACCCATCCATAGCTAAGCAAGCACAGAATGCCTCAGTTGCATAAATTGAAGCCTGATACCCATGAGTAACTACATAACTTTGAAGTTCTGTTGTGTTTTCAAAATAAAAAAGAGGTCCAGATCCTGAATTTAACATTTAGTTGTTTCCAACTATGCTTATGAAATGTTCATTAACTGTATAGAAAGTTAAGCATAGTAGCTATGCTGGCACTGAAATACATATGTTTTCTATGAACAATAAACTTAGTCCTGTCTACTACTTTCAATATAATTCCTGCTCCCTTCCTAATAATATTTTATTTGCCTCCCAGTAGGAAACGCCATCCTTAGAAAAAAGCTGAGGTTTTATTATTTATTCTAAAGCATCCTTCTGATGAGTGCAACTCTATTAAATTTCATGTATAGAAGATATCAACTTTTTAAAATACATGTTTGTGTGGGCACACAGAACATGAGAAAAAATATTTCAATTCCCATGCAGTTGTAGAGTAGAATCTCACTGTCCTTCTAACTTGTTCTAAATTTAATTTATACTAACAACTTTGAAAGTAGTCCTATATTTACTTTTCAATGCTAGAGAGTACGTTGCAAGCTCACATGATATTTCTTATGGTAATAGTATTCCTGATGTGAATATCACATCCAGAGCTTCTTATCCCTCTTTATTCACCCAAGAACTTCCACATATTCATACTCTCCCTGGTTCTATGTGTGATTGTATATTAATCTGTTTCCAAAAGTATCTTTACCCTCATCACAAGATCCTGCTCTTTAAATAGTCAACAAAATGACCACAGTAGTTGCAACTCAGAGATCTGTGATTCCATACGGTTGGTTCACTTTAGTTTAGATGGACTATTCCAGTGGATCTTTAACTTGTGTTTTTACTGAGGTTCTGAAGATACCTGCATAGAAGGTAGATGTAAAAATAGCGTGATACGGTAAAGTCAGTGGACTTATAGATTAGTTTACGAAATTCTGGAGAAAAGAAGAAAGCATATAGGTATTAACAATGTAAAGAAGTTAACAAGCTACAGAGTCCAAAAAGAAAACAGTGGGTCATATTAAAAAAGTATGTACCATAGGAATAGACTTTGATACAAAAGCCGGAAAGTGAAAATATGCTGAAAGTTTAAGAGACATCCTTGCTGCTATCAGTCTGTAAAACTAAATAACTTTCTAAAAACCTGTTCAAGGCATGTTGAACAAACTTGATTTTATTCTTTTGATGAGGTGTTTTTATTAACTAAATCTGTAAAAATGTTAGAATATCAGACTATTGCAGCAACTAGACAAGCATTTTATTACTACTATTTTATCTCTAAAATACCGGCTATATTGAACAGCTCTGGTCTTTCTGATAGTTTCAAACCCACAAGACTCTACTTATAATCTTCTAAAATGTATGATCTTTTCAAATGTTCATACCTTAAATTGGAACGTTGACTTCTGTTTCATTGGCTTGGAAAAATTACAATCATCCTTATAACTATCTCTTTTGGAGCTCATTCCTGAATTTTTAGATTGGCTTGTCAAGTAAAAAGTCATTTGCAATCATTCTTATGCCCATCGAATCTTATCAAATAGACTTTGTAATAACAATGTGAAAACATATACATGATGAACAGCAAGAGGTGAAGACAGTAAGGTTGGTTTTTTTTTAACATCGTATCCACTCGCTGAATTGTATTAACACTCACAGCAACTTTGAATGGTTGGGAACACAAATAATGCTAGAATATACGAGGAAAAAAATTTAGAAATGCTCTAAATACAGTCTGAGGAAGATTTCATGTAGATTCATTTTCTGCAAGTTGAATAAATCAAGGTAAAAGACAACAAAGAAAATGAAAAGCTGAAGAGAAATTTTGCTGTGGGACAAATGGGCAACACTAGCTATGAACAAATTTAGGCTACAAATTAGAAAATATTTCTAGCCAGTAGACAAGGGATTTTTTGAAACTGAAATCAAACATGGATGGAAGACATAAGAAATCTTTCTGATTTTGAGGTACTTACTACATGAAAGTATTGTCTTGAATCAGTGACACAGAATTCTCTTTTGGAGCATTTTCTCCTGTATTCTAAATTTCAGGTGGGGAAAATGTTAAATTAATATTATGATATTTTGATAAGACAATCTTAACTTCATACTGCTGTAGGATGTAAAGATTTTCAAGGAGAAGTTATAATACTTTTTATTTTGTTCACATATTCTTCCCCAAACAATCACTAGAGACTAGATTCACTGATAGGATACTAGCCTAAAACTATCTTTATTTTGACCCAGTACAGCCATTTTTACATTGGTATTCCCCTTAAAAAAAAAAAAAAAAAAGAATAAGAGTTCTAGTCATCATTTCAGGGAGGAATGCTGCAAAGTCTGCGAGCTGCAATTATTAATTTTTTAGGTATTGCGAGTTTTTATTTATTGAGCATTGGCCGTGAAATAAAGGCAAGTTAAATTTTATTTCTCTGTGTTAAATTCATTTTGATGTACTAGAAAAATACAGACGCTTGCTGTACAACAATATACTGAAAATCCTAGACTGCTGCTACAGCAATGATTTTATACTGTTTTTTGCTAAAGTGAAAGGTGTTTTGCTCACCTACCAAAGCTGAAGTGCCCAGCAAAGCTTCTATGATGGCTTCTATGCCAGTCAAAACAAACCAAACTGATTTTATCTTAAACCAGGACAACTAGTGAGCATCCGAAGGACAGAGTCTTAAAAGGTAAAATTATTTTAAATTAGTCTTACTAGAATGAAACCCAAACACACAAAATCACAGCACACATAAATTTTAAACAGAGAAAACTCCAATTATTAGGGCTGCCAGAACACAAAGAGGGAACTCCTCTTCATCCTTTGAATTGCTATAGGTGGATCTTTCCAGTAACTTGAGTGACTTGGTCTTGGTTGAAAAAAGCACTGCACAGGCTTCTGTGGTCTCCTGGAAAATTATTTTCGTCTCCTCCAAGGCTTGTCCATTTTCTATTTGCTCCTGTTAGTTCTGACTCTCTGCCAGAACTCACTGTCAGACTCGCTGTTTAACATCCCTTTTGCTTTCTGGGATTCCACACTGGCTTGCCAGGAAGGTCTGTCTCCAGACAGACCCTCTGTCTCCAGAGGGTCCCAACTAGAACCCTCATTTCCTTCTTAAAATAGCGTAACCTAAAAATATACTGAGGAAACATTAAAATAAAACTCACAAGAAAATCAAAATAAAAAATTTAACATTTATAGAGATTGAAAGGGGAGAGATAATTTTGTTGATCGGGCTGCAGAACAAGAGAAGGGCTGGCTCACGCTGTTTTGTACCCTCTACCATTGCGAATCGAGAGCAGACTACAATCAAAATAGGTTGAAGTGGAGATGGTGGTGACCGAGCAAGGCGGAAAACAGCTTTCTTTGGAAAATATCCACAGTTTTATAATTTCTCCTCTTGCATCAGAAGGAAACAAACGACTTGATGCAGAAATCTATACCTCGTGCCAATATGTGACCCTAGTAAAAGGGGTGAAAGGAAATAATTAGGAGGCGGATGAAGAGAATCACTCCCTCGGAAAGAAAAGATAGAAAAAAAAATCTTTATTTTGTTTTGGGACCCACATTGACTGAATAAATAAAAATAACTCATCTCAGAGTATATGCCAGGCTGCTCTTTCCCACAAGCATCAGATGTAAAGACAGGAGTTCTCACTATTTCTCTTCAAAGTGTGATCAGTGGAACAAAGATATATACCACATATCTGTTACAGCTTTCCATCAGGGACAAAAAGAGAAATTGTCCAAAAGTACGTCTCGGACTTGAGAAACTATCAGGAAACCTTCAGCAAAAGTGCTCTCACTGCAGAAAAGTTCTGTGTCTTCTGAATCAGCACATTCTAGTGAAAAACGGTTGTACATCTAACTAACATTATTATCTGTATCCCGACATAGTTTCTGGTGCAATACACTGAATGCACTGCATTACAAAATTCATGTTAACAATTCTGTTCAGCGTTTAAGGAAACAAGGAAGCAGATGAGAGTTGTATTTATTCCCCATATAAGTGATATCATCATAATGTGATACAAATTAACAATAATGTCAAGGAAGATTGCTACCAATTTTCACCGTTTCCTCCACAGTATATCTCTGATTCCTACCAGAAAGGTCTGCCACAAAAATACCGAACATTCCCTACCCTGCCTATGCAACTTGACAAGACACATTAATAAACAGAAATTACTTCTGGTAAATGCTGCTATTAGTGCATTTCCCCACTGTGTTTCTTCCATCAAGTTAAAATCAGTGGGAAAACTTAATGTGTTTTCTACCGTACTTCAGCTAGAAAATCCAACGGTAACTTAAGCCTTCCATTAGTGAGCAATCCAAAATGTAATGACATAAAAAGGTTTTAAACCAGACTGTAGTATAATGTGATTTTTAAAGAGAATGCATTAAATAAAGCTAGAAAGACTCAATTTTCACGTATTATTTCAGAGGACAATAAAGCTGATCTCGAACCATTACAAATAGTCACACTTCAATTAAAGTCAATGGATCAGTCTTCTAATTTTACAGAGGAAGTAGAGCAAACGAGAAAAAAGCAGGGAGCTTTTTATACAAGCGGGCCCTGGTTTGTAGCTAACACTCTCAAACATGATTTGCCCACTGGGAAAAGGATTTTCAAGGAAGGATAAAGTCATTTCATTCCATGAAAAGAAAACTCTCAGCAACCACAATTATTTCTCTTCTTTTTTCAAACTGCTGACATGTTTCTGTGTAATGATAACTTGAGATGCTCTGACTTGGTTTACTGCTGTTTCAGGTGGTGGTAAATTGACATTGTTTGCAGGTTTTGGAAGATAAACTAGTGGTTAGCTCCTGTGATACCTTCCATGAGAAATTATACCCCGTACATCAAGCTGTGATGAATTGGCGGTGACAGCAGCTGTATTTTCTTGTGAGTGGGAGAATAGTGGCTGTTCCATAAAGCGGTGCCAATGTTTCTGTACTTCAAACCTCTTGTCTGGAAATTTGATGACGCATCAAAGAGGAAGATACAACTCTTCCATTTAACCCCTCATGGAAGTCTTATTCAGTGCTAAAACACAGTTCAGCTTGTATTATTTTTTTCTTACCAGTGTCAGAGTTTCTCTATATATCAGTTAAAGTCTTGTAGAGGATAACATCCAGATTCACAGATAGAGTTGGCATCCAATTCTTTTTAACTTAATAGGGTTTAGTTGCTTATCTGTCCTTGCTGATCCCAACAACAACCTGTGTCTCTCTCAAAAATTCAGGTCTGTTTTTCAAAGATGTTGATGATGAAAAAGATGAACTTGTTTCCCACTGCTGAATGAACTGTCATTGAAATGGAATTACTTCAACAAGAGAAAATTGATTCAGGTGAAATTCAGGAGATAAAACTATATCAACTAATAGTATATTTACTGGTTTGGAGTGATGTTATCAGAATAACTCAAAGTATAGAACTGATTTATTAATTTAACTGTTGAATATTTTATAACATATTACTTATAGTCCTATTTCTACTATAAATTATATGATTTATAGATATTTTTCAATACCCTCATGATTTTTTTCAAAAATTCTATTTACTACTATTTTTTAACATGGTGGTTTTCTTTTTCAATGTCAAATTTAAACAAAATTTTATACATTATATTTTTATCAGAAAATCTCCAATCCGTTCTTCGAATATCTAATACATTTTTTCGAGTCATAACAAAGTTGTTCAAACCATATTTAAAGGAAAAACACTAAGAAAGGTGGAAGCATTTTTGAAAATACATATAAAACCATAAAATTGACATCAAGACATTGCTAAAATCCCAATAAAATTTTGAAATCATCAAAGATATTTGATTATTCCCGGAATGCTGTCCTCAACAATTTACCTCCTACTCATATATTTAAATTTATATTTATCTTAGGGTAGTTACCTGTCTCAGTGGAGATTTATCACTTAATTTGCATTATATGAGTCGAAAAGTGTTCTTCACTACCAACATAACTTTGAACTGAACTTATTTTCCTTGTCAGAACTCAGTTTCTCTTCCAACTAATTAGGCAACACTTCACAATGAAGTAAATCTGACACATTATCACTTATGCCAACATGAGTTCTTAATGTCTTTTTAACTGTATTAGAAGAATTTCTGTAAGATTAGAGGGGGGTGAGGCTCTTCAGTTGGTGAGACCTTTTAGCTGTTTACTCCCCCCTGCATACACACATGCACCTGCACAACTAAAATGCCTGATAGTTATGAACTGTTACCCATAAAGCAAATAGAATACTTGAGAAAACCTGGAACTGAGGATAATAAGGTCTTCTGGGTGGGGAAGAAGTAGTGCTGTTTTGCTACCAGCACCCCTTAGAACATAGTTGTGCAGAGAAGATGAAAATCTCGAAGGTAACCATGTTGAAAAGATGTTGTTGAAATAAGACTCAAGTTCTGGGGTAAATTTTTCCATTGTAAGTCCTAAATTTGTAACTCTCATTCAATACTCTTACAATGTTAAAATACTCTTTTCAGCTGCAATATCACAAATGCACGCACAGGAAAACCTATCAGTTTGCACTGGCAGACTATACAGGAATGCAAGTTGTGCGTGCTGGATTTGGGTGGTTCCCAGCCATGAGTGATGCCTTTACAATCCCTCTGGGAGACACCAGACTCTTTCTGGCAACATCTCATGTATGTACTTTGCAGAGGCTTCTCGATATTGCTCAGAAGCAAGACACCTGAGAGGTCTTAAACACTGACATTCTAAGATGTGACCTCTGCAAATTTTAGACTGCCTGCAATAGGCATTCTACAGTTCTAAACATTGACTTTAACATTTTAAGGACATGGAAAACAGTGTGTAAACACCTAGAGGGTTCAGATGCTCAAGTTGTTTGAGAAGAAGAGCTTCTAGATCTAGAAAACAACATGCAATTTGAAGAGAAAACAATGGGAGATAATGAGCTATCTCAGAGGATGTACTGGCCCTAGGCTTTCTGTTACTTTTACTTTACAAAGGCTTAAAAATCACTGGAAAGGTTTTATACAATCATATGAATCTGTGGAGAAGTGTTTCTGGGTTTTGACACTGCTATTGGATTTTTATCCTTTGATTATCACCAACATCTTTATTTGCCTCAGTTTCCACATCTGCAAAAATACCAAGGCAACAGCAATACACACAGCTTGAGATTTACAGGATTGCTGCGTAAGACCTGGCTGTGAATTCATTCAATAACTGTTCATCTAAATTCAAGTTAGCTAAAACCATGAAGTTTTGGATGAAAGACTTAATCAATCCCTATATCATGAAGTTGTCTGGATGACAGGAGGCAGAAGGCATGAGGTGAAACACCTTACACAACAAATATAAGTTACTAATACAGTGGAGAGACTACAAAGTACAAGGACAATGAAGTAGAATAGCTACATATCCTTCCATCCTCTTGCCCTTCCTACAAAAAAAAACGTGACTGGAAGTTTACATTTGACAAAAGCGCATTCATATTGCTTGACACATGTACAAGCAACATTATGATGATATATTGACAGCGGGCACAGTTGCCAGACGTGTTTGGGGGTGAAAGGTAGCACTTCAGGCACTGAAAGAGGTGATTTATTATAGCATTACTGTGACACTGAAAAGGTCAGAAAGCTACAAAACACATACAAAAGTTCTAGAAGGCTGATTGTATTTTCACAGAGAAAACCGGCATTAGCCTATTCAGGATTGTACCCCCAGTGTGAGTAAGAAATGTTAACGCTATCAATACTAGCAACATGGAAAGAGCATACAGCGGTTTTTTTTTTCGTTTTGCTGGAAGGTTCATGACCCAGGAGTGAGCTTCAGCTTCAGAATACTTAGGTCCCTAGAACAGGTTGAGTTCCAGTCTTTCACCCCTCTGGGGATAAACCTACTTTCACGTATTTCATAATGCACTTTCTGCCCTTGATGTACTTGTCATTTATTCTGTGTGAAGCTAGCTGTGTCAGGGGTTTATGGTGCTGTGTATCACCTTAGCTTGATGGGTGACTGAAGCAGTGTTTGTGGACCCTTGGTTTTTCCATGTAAAACCAGCAGCAGGTAAAACAGATCAAACCAAAACAAAAAAATCAAATCTCCTCCCTGCCCCTGTAACAAGAAAACAAACGTCAGAGTATGGGCTTAAAGGAGTGCCAAAAAACTTCATTCAGAGGCAAAATTCTCCTCAAGATTTCTGAAGCTTACCCAGAATACTGGGGTGGGACTGATGAGTAAAAAGAGTTCTTCAAACTGTGAAAAAAATCCTTTGACTGAAAATAGTCTTCTTATTCATAAAGGACCATAAAAGACATGGACATTTCTGGATTTTCCTGATTACTCTAGAAAATTGTTCCATGATCAGATCTCCTTAATAAATACAATTTTGCCCCAGGGCTTCATCTGCTCCATCACAGGACTGGGATTTGTGTTTTCTTGATCACTGCAGTAATTATAACACTGAGGTTTTTTTCTTGTTGGTGCAGTGGCGTCATAACTCAGTTCACTGAAGATAAGGAGGTGACTGGGAAACAATAGAGTCACTTTCTCAAGACAGTGATAGGCTTATGACTACTTAAAACACAAAGCAACATACAGCTCCAGGTTATAACAAGTGGAAATGTTTCCTCATGTATGCTGAAAAGTATACACGAGGACTTTCAGGGGCTTGGTAAAGAAAATCTACTGAAGTACTCCATATCCCAAGAGTGAGATGACACTGTACTATGCTGATTCAGAAATTATTCAGCTCAGTTACCAGAAAAGAGGAAATCAGGTCTTTTTAGAAGGTACTTGCAGTGATGTAGATGTGACGATGACTCATCTGTCATCAGTGTTTTAGTCAGCAAAGTCTTTGACTCAATGGCAAGTATTTATAAATGGAAAAAAAGGAGGCAATCAAACTAAGCAAAAAAGATATGGATATTAAGCTTGTTCTGTAATATCCAACTATGAAGTCATTACATCCATTACCCTAAACACCATTATAATGTCAATATCTGCCCAAGTCCAACCTACTGTTCTGTGCACTTTACGTATTTCTGTCTGTTCCTGATTCAGAAGGTATGTTTGCTGCAGCACTCACCTGAGCACAGAGTGATAAATCTCTGCTCGTTTCCTTGTGAAAGTAATCTTTTTCATCTGTAATATCACCTTCATACAGGTTTCTTCTCAGTTTTAGATGGCATCAGTATTAGGTCTTGGGATCTTTTCATTTGAGAGATCCTTCCATAAAGCATTTGAAGGACATGAACCAAGATCCACAGAAATAAATGGAAGCTTTTCCATTGATACTAGTAGGTGTTTCACTGAATTTTTACTTTCACAATGTTTATTCAGTAATGTTCTTGAGTAGGATTAATTACCTTTCAAAAGAAATTATAATGGCAGTATTTGTGACTCCTCTGAAAGGAATGGCAAATATTTCTTTGACGTTATTCGGGCTGGAATTTCTCTGATGTCAATGTATGACTGCAGTTATTTACCTTTATGTTGTAGAAGTGAATACATCCACTACCTGTAGTTTTTCCTTAGTACAAATAGATTTTCACACATCAAAATCTTGATGTTTTTCTAAACGGAAAAAGTAGAATGTCTACAAAGTGCAATTTTATTTTTGTAGTTTTTAGTAAATACGTAAACCAGCTACTGATCTTCATTATTATTTTTAGCTGAGAAATGTCTTTCCTTGATAAGAAAGAAAATGTTATGAATACTTAGGTCTAGAACACAGCTATCTCAAGAAGCTGTGTTATTGAAAGGATCCAAAATTTGGATGAACTGGTAAAGAGTGCAATATCTAAATATAATGGCATTTTTTAATTGGTTTTAAAATCCTTTTTCGATATTACCATCCACCTACATCTCATAAAATCTTCTCTGAGGGTCCTGTCTAAACGTCTGTCATGTGCAATGCCCCATCTCCAGCAGTAAGTAGGTAGGAGAGTGTAATAAACTCAGCAGGTATAAGGTGATCTTTCCCAGTACATACTTTTCTGCTGTTGGTCGTCAGTGGTTTAGGCACTTCCTTAACGGACAGCCACATTTGGCCCAAAGTGCTGCACTCAAATTTCACATCTGAGCTATAGAGTTCACATCTGAGCTGGAAGTTTCTTTGTCCCAGTCGTCCATCCTCCATGAGAATAGTTCTCAATTAGGCTATGATGTGTACATTTAGCTAAGACAAAAAAAGAGTTACAACTCTACAAGGTCTTCAACTCTGCGTGGGTGAAACCCAAGCAAATATAGAGCACGTGTGTCATGTTAAAATTATTTGCTGGCTACTGCAAATTGACTGAGTTTACTTAATGACCAAATCAGAGCAGGAGCTGTAATGAGATTCAGGAAGGCTTGGTTCTCAGCTAGGTTTTTTTATACATAGATGCAATTTTTTCTCAGAAGTTTCCTAAAAATAAGGGAGTATTTTTTAATATATAAATAAAGGGCAACATGTACTAAGGAAATAAAAGTAAAAAATACCTACACACTGACTTCACCTTCCAGTTTCTCATCAGAGTGATTTAATCTGGAAGGTGTTTCATCAGGAGGCTGCTGGTCTTATGAGTGACCCTAGGTTTATCACTTCCACTCTGTAGGCTGTATTTTTCTCAAGTGTAAGAGGGACACAGTGATACCATTCTTCGCAATCTGAGTTTTCTGTTGTGTTATAGAAAGAGCTATATGAAAATGATATTTTACAGAAAAAGCCATATTGTATGTTTTTATGTCATACAGCCGGCCTGTTTTTATGGAAATTATGATGGATGAAATCCTGACTGTGCTAAGGTCAGGAGGTGCATGTGAATTTATCTTATTTTCTGTGTTATAGCCTTCCCTTTTCAGAAGCATTTGATAACAGATTTCCCCTTACTCTGATAAAACATTTGAACAATAAGTTAATTTAAGATCTTAATACATTTAAAGTTCCAAAGATACCTGGAAAACAGACAGAAAAATTCAAGAAAGCAGAAATAATGCAAAAACAGGACAAAACCGAACAAATTCTATTTAGCATCTCTGTATATTTTACAGTGCATGTTCATTTCTACCTCTAATCATATATGCCTTTGAAGTTAAAACTGGGGCGCTTGATTTACTTTAAAGGGAGTTAGACAGTGTGTATGTTTAAAGATAAAATTATGCTCATGTGAATTATCAAAATTGGGTACAATCTACTAATTTGCAAAATTCAGCAATTCTCAATGAGTTCTGTTATAATTTTGAATTAGCAAAAATGTACACTGTTGAAAATCAAATCAAATCAAAACAGAAGCTATTCTTGGTAGAGTAAGATATTTAGAGAATTTCCTATAGCAGCGGTATACTTAGAAATGAAGTATTAATATCTATTTAATGTACTTTCAAATTTTAAAATATTTAAACATTCAATATATTTCTATTTAGAGAAACTAAACCTCTAATGAAACTAAATATTGAAATACACTACCAGCCTTGTATATAATTTTTATAAATGGGTAATATGGTGGTACAACTAAAAAAACTGTCAGGTGTTTTACTTATTTTAGCTAGATAAAATATAGCATGAAGCACAATTTTGTAAAATCCCCAATCAAGACAAGAATTTATATCACAGAAAGACTGCTATATGAATTGGTGTCTGAACTGGTGCATGGAGGCTAGTAGTTCTCCAGGGCATTAGTCGAAGAGCTAAACCCAGTCAGGTATAAGGAAAAGGCAAGTGAACATCCCCACATATAGGGTTCATCTTCACCTATGTCAAAACCTTGCAGAGATGCCTGGAGGATAGTTTTGCCTTCCTGGCAGTTTGAGCGTTCTGAACAAAACAACTTTTGTTTGTTTCTTTGCTTCTGTAACAGAAGTCAGACAAACAGAAGGTCTGACTAACCAAAGAGAGATAAATAACTCAAGGAGAGGGTTGAGGAGGAAATCTTTATTATTAGTTTAAAGTCTTCTGGAGCAGAGTTTGTAGGGAAGCCAAGTAACATGTAGCAAACAACATGAAATGTTTATGCATGTCTGTGGAACCCAGTTATCCTACTCTGTCTTTCTCCCTTCCCCTAATTTACTGTTCTAATCAACGGACCTGTTTTCTGCCCTCTTGAATGCTACCATCCCCCTTATGGCTTGACATAAATAACAAACAACTCCAGCCCTCTGCTTCACCAGTATGAAACACTATATACAAAATGAGTTACTGCAAATAAGGCTAGGGCTAGTGTCGTAAAGCTGTCACCTTTACCTCTAGGATTTTCCTTCCTAATAGACCTACACACTTTCTTGTTATCACCCACAGTAATTTTTTTTCTAAAATGCTGAAGCTGCTATTAGTCAGATACAAAATCATTTAGGCACAGCAAGCAAAGGCAAGTTTCCTCAATAAGTAGCAGGGTAGACAATAACTTTCGGGAAATTTGTAGTTATTTCTGTCAAAGAGAGAGACTAATTCTGCACTCCTTGGTGTTAAAGATAAAATTGAATACTCGTAGCTGAGGAGGATCTGACTAAAGTTTTTGTTAAATATTATTAGGTCATTGGGACACTGAAGTAATTGAATTCAAAGTTACAGCTGGGGTTCTATCTAGAAGTGTGTATCTGTCTGTGCTGACAGCCTACCTGTTTTTTAAATTACAGCTTGAGTCAAATTTTCCAGCTATAAATAACAGCAAAATTAACTAAACCATGCATGCAGTACAGTCTAATATGTACAACATAGCAGTCCGAAGCTGACATTTGATTTAGTAAGTGGGAAATCTCAGATGATTTTTGAAGTCTGGTTGCATAAAACATCAAGAGTTCAAAGACATCATGATGAAGTGTGGCATTTAGTATCTATTACATACAAAAGGAAACAATCAGGCCTTATTTCCATGGATAAGTTGGTTGAACTGTATGAGGTCTTCATGTTTCCTTTCTCTGACTGTTTTAATATTGATAGTCACACTGAAATTCATGTTGGTACTAGGTGGAGACTGTAATTCTAGCCTTTGCCTTTATATAGAAATCTGTGTTTAGTCCTCAGATTGAACGACTTCCAACTTTGGTTTCTATCTTCTGGTCTCTATCTGCTGTTCACTGAAGTCAACAGATCAATTTGAAATGACCATTGGGTTATATCCACAGACCTAAAGTTAACATTTATTCCAGCAGCTTGGGTGCATGTGTTTGAGAAGGCACGTTTGTTCCTAGATTAAGCAGAGTGAGTATCCTAAATGTCATAGTTGCCTGCAACTGCCAGGTTTTGATTAAGAATGCGCAACAGATAACATCATCTTTAGAACAAATGCAGCATCTTACAACCAATATTTTAAATTTAGTTTCATGAGCCCTCTGAGGACGACAAATATTACACGAACCCCCTGAAACTCAGAACACTGCTGATAACTAGGAATAACTGTTTGGCCCAGCAACAATGGCTGGACCATTTCTGGGAAGAGGCAATTTACAGCCTGAGCTCAATAAACCAACTTCATATCTTTCTTTATAAGAGACTCATGCTGAAGGTGCACTGACTCATGGGTTACAAAAACAACGAAGAAATGCTAACCTTTTGTGTCTCCTACAGTATTCTTCACCATAATCTGAACTAATTGCTGAAAATTCTGTTCAAGACTCTTCTATAGACAAAATTAATTTCAAGTTCTGTAACTCATTTTATTCAACAATCTCAGTACAATTTCCTTGAGTCCAACAACACTCCCTTGTGCAAGCACTATGTCGGTCTTCTTTAATGCCTTGAAAAAGTCACAAATGAACTGTGAACCTGCAAGCCACAAATGAACCTGCAAGGAGATGGATTTCAACCACTTGCCTAAGAATAAACACTATCTATCTCAGAATTCTTCAGAAGAGTTACATCTATTCCAATTTTACCAATGTAATGCTCAAACAACATGAAATAGATGTCTGTTGACCTGTCACATGAAGTCACATGTAGAAGACTATCAGCAGGAGACACAGGAGTAAGAGAGTTCTGATGGCTTATTCCTTACTACAATTCCATACTTTCTAGAAGTTGTCATGGAAATTTATGGTGACAAGGGTCTTAGTTTCTCCCAGTGTCAAAGGAAGAAATGTCACTTATTTTAATTATTGTTAAAATAACTATGTAAATGGAACACTGCACATAGCTAACTCATAGAGAAGTACTGTGTATCTTGGATCTATCCTTTTTATATATTTTTATATTTATGTGTTTTAGAAATACAGACAGAACAAAACATTCTTCTTTAGCATTAATCATGTATTTGACTTTGCACTGGATGCTGCAAAAATTATGAATACTGAAAAGTAGCTAGTGGCATCATCCAATAATAAATCATACCTCTACCTGTCCAGTGCCCAGTTCTGCACTGCCTACAGAAATGTTAGCCAGAGTGTAAAAAATGGCATTTATCGTAAATGACAATTTAATTCTATGCTATGGTCACTTCGTAAAAGTAGTTCTGGAAAAAGCATATGGTCCAAATGGTAACTGGACACACAAATACATATATGTATGCAGTATGCAGTATGCAGTACTTGCATATACAGATACATGTACATACACATTTATCTTGCTCTGGAGTTGACAACACTATTGCATGTCAAACTTGACATGCATGGTCTTGTGCTTTTAATCCTTTAGATTATCAGCCCTTCATTTGTTCACATTACATACTTATGCTCACGCTTGTACATACAGACACACATGTACACACACACACATTCACACATGCATGTATACATTTATATTCCAGAGGTACTTTATTTCTGCCCTGCCATAATGCCCCATCTGAAGCACTAGTTGTAGAAAAGCGAGTGTAACTTGTGATATTGAGGTCAGCCCAAGGGGACAGAATGCGAGTCCTTTAGCATACAACTGAAAAAAGCAAAACTCGTCTTTCTTCAACTCCAGTACTACTACCAAAACCAATATCGTGCTCCTAAAGAGAATAGTAAAACACGCTTTGTGAAACACCGTATGTAAAACCCCAATCCTCCTTTCGCATTCTGTAGAACACGCAAAAATTGTACAGTAAAAGCAATTACAGTAAGTTCATTGTAGTGTGCTTAATACAAACACTTTTTCTTAAAAAGACAACATATATCTCACATGTAATCAGTTTAATCTACTTATTACTTTTGCTATACATGGTTTTAGGGAAAAATATCAGGAAAAACGAAAAATTGTGAAGCTGCATTTTATGATAAAGGAAAATGAAACATTATCTGATCAACAGGAAAAGTGTAAAATGTATGTATTAATTTATAGAAGTATTTATATGGGAAATATGTTGATATGACTTGCAGGATAATGGAAATATAGTAAAATAGATCAACATCAAGAAGTTGTATGTAGACATATTTGTATATGACATAGTTGTATATGTATATATGTATATATGTATATATGTAGACATAGTTGTATATGTAGACATATTTTTAGCACTTTACTAGCCTTGCAAAAGTGGTGTACCACTTACACTTCAGCCCCAGCCACAGTGCAAGTAGATGATCTCTAATTCTGTCTTATTTTAAGGTCATTACAGTCATATCAACATAGATAGATATATCAGCAACTAAAGAATAAGGTACATTTTTGCAGCCTGAAATTACAAAAACTGATGGAGTATCTTCTACTAGTTAATAACACAGGCTTCCTAAGTCAACGTGATTTATTTTCTTGGAGGGTTGTGTCAAGGTAGTAACTGCTATAAGCAATGATGGATGTGGAGTGATTTCATAGTTTGTGTACCACTGTTTCATAGAATTATATCAATATAGAATGGTTTGGGTTGGAAGAACCTACAGATCATCTAGTCCCATCTCCCTGCCATAAAAAGGGACATCCTTCTCTAGATCAGGTTGCTCAAAGACCCATCCAATCTGACCCTGAACACTTTCAGTGATGAGGAATCTGTCACTTCTCTGGGCAACCTGTTCCAGTATCTCACCACCCTTAAAAAACCCATGTCTTCCTTAGATCTAATCTGAATCTATCCTTTCAGTTTAAAAATGTTACTCTGTGTCCTATCATTACAGGCCCTGGTAAAAAAAATATCTCTGTCTTTCTTATAAGCCCTGTTTAAGCACTGAAAGGCAGCACTAAGGTCTTCCCAGAGCTTCTCTTCTCCAGCCTGAACAACACCAACTCTCTCAGCCTTCTGAAAATCTTCATGGTTTATTCATCAACAACTTGTGTATTATGGCAGAGGGTATACTAGTATACTAGCTGAAAATTTCTGTTTTGTGCTTTTTAAAGTATAATATCCAGTTTGTTTCCTGTTCTTTTTCTCACACTCTTCACCTGGCAAATAAATTTAATGCTGGAGACGATAGCTGCAAACTGCTTTTTACTAAATATACTTATTCGCTTCTTTTAATGAATTCAGAATGAGTATGAAGGTATATGAAATAATGCTGCAGTGACATGTAAGGAAAAAATAATTAACTATAATTTCAGTATATGTTACAAAATAGAAGATGCCATATGTTAGATAGATAGTTAGATTCCCATGTAAAAGGAAGGCTGAAGGTATCCTTCAACAGTAAGATGTTGCCAATCTGCAACAAAACAGCACAAAGAATGCCACCTTTCCTTTTAAAGGAGAGGTAGGTTACAGACATTGGACAGTTTTCTCCTCTTAAGGAAAAATGAAAAAGAAACCTACTACTAAAGAATTCTTGTATGTGAACTTACCACACGGGAGCTATAAATGTGCCTTTACATCTTCAATAGCTGTTGGACATTTCTCTTTGGTTGGGTTCTGTTAGCAAAGCCAACAAAGATTTAGTGGATTTCCCTTATCTCTGTGTTTCAGTTTCTTAATTTTGACTTTTTTGAGTCATTTTTGTTTGAAATCAATACCAGCTCCTTGGGCTGGGTCTTGAGTATGCTGAAGTCATGTGTGCTTATTGAGTTAATGTATCCAAGAGAAAAAGGTTCTGCTGCATAAGGAGATGTTGCATTTCTGACCACTGCTTTCTGGGTTTCTCCCAGCTGTGATACAAGAGGGTGGGAATTTACTTGACTAATCCTACACAGCACCAAGCATTGTCAGATGGGTTTCACATACAGTCAAATGAAACAAACGATTGTTATATGTGATACCACTTGGTTTCACTGAACAGCTGCTAAAATACTTCTGTTGGATCACATCCTGGAATTCCCACTCTCTCCATTGGGTGTAAAGGCTGTTAAATTAGATGAGTTGTAAACAGATACATTTTACACATTTATTCCACGTGGGTAAAATCCTCTGCAAAGAGCCACATATTCTGTTCCTTTTGATTCCCAAAATTTTAACTATTTCCATAGCATCAGCCTAAGAAATTAACTAAGAGCAACAACTAAATGCCTGGTAGAGTATCACTGTTACTTATTATGCTTAACCTTAGAGTCTCCTTCCTGACTTTTTCCTTCTTCTCTGCTTGTTATACTTTTTTATATTTTTCAGGGGTTTTTTTGTTTGTTTGTTCAGGTTGGGTTGTTTTTTTTTTTTTTTCCTGTGGACAGAGATCTTAACACAATAGAGCCCTAAACCCTCCTAAGAATTACTCCAATGCAAAATAATCAGCAACAGCTGCAGTGAAAACAGTGACATTATGTGGAGGAAAGAATACATAATTTCCCTGGACTAAAGGTTCGGATAAACCTGCAAGAGCTAGAACAGTCTGATTTCCATGCCGTATGTTGATTTCAGAAGGTGTGTCCTGGCTACAACTTCTTATAAATACAACATTAATGTTCAACTTTACAGAGGCTTTTTGTTGTCAAAGGAAATTGGAAAATGAGAAACAAAACCTGTATACATACAATCACCAAAACGAATTTAGAATTAATCAGGTTCCTGTACCGTGATGGAGGCTGTGGTTGTAACAGGAGTTTAATGAGGCGATAAATAGTTCCTTTTATTACTATTACATTATTTGCTGCAAAATAGAGATACAACTATTGACAGTACTGATGGAGTTGTTTAAGCCGGAAAGGACAAAAAGAGGTAAAAATGAAAAGAACATTGATTGAGCAATTGAGTTAAAAGCTGCCAACACAGAAATTAAAATAATGTTTTAAGTTATTTTCTGCCACATTGTAACTGAAAAAATAAATTATTTGTCCTTCAGACATCAGACCTAAGCAATATAGGCGTAAAACTGGTACAAATATAAATTGGCTGAATTATGGACCAATTGGCAAGACCTTATCCTTCAAAGAATCCTTGCTATAGAGATTATTTGTCAAAATTGTTAGAGAATTTAATTGTGTAAGCCTTCATGTGTTTAAGAAATTATTTTCGGTAGGATTTAGACATACACTTATAGTTGAATGTGTTTTTAACTGTTTCAGAGAGTTTGCTCTGAAGCATGGAGAATTCATCTTGTAAGAAAGGATGAATCACTGAAAACAGGACTATAATAGACTTTTCGTTTTAAGGTCATTATTTTCAATCATTAAATACTGGAGTGGACAAAATGCAAAAATGTATATGCTGAAAATCAGAATCCAGCTTTTTGAATTCAGTATTCAAAAAGTTTTTCTAGTAAACTTTTTTTTTTCCATTGCTGCAGAGTTTCCAGCTAGTGTGTACTTATTTTGTAGATTTCAAATCTTAGCTCTCGTTACTAACTGATGGCATTTTACTCAGCATAAAACTTGGATTAAATAACAATACATGATTTCAGAAAGAATAGTTGGCATTTTCAGATCTGACAGCACTGTGCCTCTTGAAGAATTTATAGAAGATAGGTACATGATCCTCATAGTGATTGCTTTCCTACTTCAGTTTATTTATGCCCGCTTCAGTGCTTAAACACATTTCAAAATAAAGACCTCACTGAGTTGAGAAAATGGAGTTTCTGCATGCTATTTTGTTTTATTTCTAACATAATCATACCGTGGGTGTTTGTAAGGCTAATATTTCACATGTATATAACAATTTTAATACTGAAAGTTTTTCAGAAGTATTAGAGACCATGATGTACAAACTCATATGTAAAGAAATATCTAGGCATGCTTTTGATTTGTTGACCATTTGATCAGACAGTAAGCTTGGGACAGTTAGCCTAATATTAGTAGGAAATTCCTTCCAGAGTACACAGATCTCTGCAAATTCGATGATACAGCTATTCAATATCATCCTGCAGCTTAACATTTCAATGGAATGGCTGGAGTGGTGGTTATTGACAATTTGAGAAACTTATGGGGATCCTCTAATTTTGTGAGGTAAATGAATGAGGCCATATGCGGAGTAGACATATATATGATCACGTGCTTATGGATACCAGTGATAGCTTTGCAGTAGGCTCCATGAACAGTATAGTGAGATACGCATTTTTCTCTGCCTGTTAATTTAATGACTGTGTATATGTGAATATACGCATTTCTTGAAATGATCTTCCTTTGTTAATAACATTTTCTGTACAGAAAAGAAGTAAAATGACTCCTGATTTTTAAAATGACAACTTTTGACTAGTTTAAAGAACAAAGAACAAAACCCCTGCATTCTCCTTCAAGAAGCCCACTGCCCAAGAACAGGAAAACCCAAGAAATGGAGCGTATAGTTACTAATAGTTGGATTTCAGGTGGAAAAAATGAGGAAATAACAGATCTTTATCATACATCATCAGGAACCGGGTATGTCTCCTTTTTTATATACTGGAGTTCATGCAAGATCTTGTGGCCATAAACTCACTGTGAAAATTATGTTCCAATCTTAGCTTTGTCTTTAAGAACATCAGTGATAAATAAATGTCAAAATATATCACAACATGGCAAGTCTTTTGATGAATATCCTCAATATTTAAAATAGCGATGCAAGATGACATATGTCAATGTAGATTCATTTTACCCTCCATCATTACTTTGTCATGATGTAGCACATCAGTCAATGGAAAAAAAAAAATATAGGACCATTTTACAGGTAATCAGATTGATCCTATTGATTCACACATATAGAATCGTTGACCATGTTATGTCTGATGGGTCAACCTTTGCCTGACTGTCAGCTTTATTGTGTGTGTTATCGATGTGATTGAATCCTAGAGCTCTCTGAATTATGAAGAATATAGCATGCTATATGTTGAGAAGACAAAACTGAAAAAAAAGTAATGAAAAGACCAAGAGAAGAATTTTCCCTGTGTATTAGCTGTTGAGCATATGCAGAGATAGATGGCATGTGTCTTGGATAAGTGCCCAAGCTGAAAATATGCCACTCTAGAGTTCTCACAGTATAAGCAGTGAAGTGCAAGAAGTAAATTAAGAAATAAGAGTTACACAGTTCAAATGCACACCAGCATATAAAACGGTTACTGTTCCTAATCACCAGCTATCTGTTCGGAAAAGGTTACAAAGCAGGTGTTGGCTGTTAGACTGAGCAGGTAGCATCTGCACTGTGCTTAGGAATAACTGATCTGATCAGTGTGCTGCACATAGCTGGGATTTCCTCCCTCTCTCTCCTGCAACAATACAGAAATTTCCCCTTTCTGAGTGAATATAACAAACACTTTCCTCCTGTGCTGGTAAGCCCATCTACTTTACATTTTCTGCTCAAGTATGCCTCACTACGTAGTTAGTTTGCCCCTCTCTTAGTATGTTATTAGTCTGGGTTAGTGATACTCCTTCAGAATACCTCAGAAAGAAGAAAATGGTGTCAAAGCCTTATGAGCCTATAGAACAACAACAATTTTACAAAATTGTTCCTGTCTGATCCTTCTAGGTTTTGATCTTGTTATTAAAAACATCAAAGACATAAAATCTTCAGGCCCAATGAGCTACACAAGCCGAGGATAATTTGCAGAGTTGTAGATGGGCAAAAACTGAAAATGCAAGACAGATACCTCCATCTAGTATACATGTCATAAGGTAGCGAAAACCATCATAAGATACCAAGGAAAAGCTAGTTTCTGGAATTTAGAGACTGATTATGAGGGTGACAGGTTAAATAATTGAAAAAAGAGACATTCTGACACATATGTAATACCAGGAAATTTTAACCATATGTATATCTTTCAAAAATTAGTCTACTCAGACAATTTACATAGGTTATATTTTATTTAAATATATATATAGTGTTTAGTGCCCATGTGAGTTTTTAAAAAAATATTTAAAGACCATTGTAAGAGTTTTTCCAGTTCCTTCCTAAAAGTCTGCTATGAAGATACACAGCATATTTCTCTTGAGAGCTGTAATATGCAGACAAGATTTCATACATTCATTTTGTTTTCTCTCCCACAAGATAACTGACTAGCTTTTTGAATGTATGTGAGGAATCTTCACTGCAAGAGAAGCTTCAAAGAGAACATATAGATGATTATCTAGCAACATACCACCTAGGAAAAACTAGATTCCTGAAGTATCATTATGAGTCTTCGGACATGGTACAGTAGATACATAGCCCTGCTTTCAC
>NW_010400603.1:82240-99821 GCF_000710305.1 Buceros rhinoceros silvestris | reverse complement strand
CCTACCCAGGGTATATTTAGAATTATAAAATCATGTAATTATTCTGTTTGGAAGATGTCTCAGGAAGAATTCCAGTTCAACATCCTGCTCAAAAGAACAGCATAAAAAACACAACAGCAGTTGTCTGTCATTTTACAGACAACTGATTACAAATCACACAGTCTAGTTCCAAGCATTGTTCTTTGGTCTTTAAAAATTACTGAGGTAATTGTTCTTACTACTAATTTACGCTATACAGCGTTTAGATGAAAACAAATTTAGAGAAATAATGATGCAAAATAGAAACAACACGTAAGTATTAGTGGTTAAAGGTAGTCACTGCTGTATATCTTTACTCCAATATCCAAAGGTAAGACATTTCAAAATAAAAGTGCAATTGAAAAGATATATAAATAATTTAGGCACCTGAAGACCACAGAAACAGGTGCTGTTTCAATAGATCTTTACACAAAAAGCACGTCACTGAAGTCTTCAGCACCAAATAACAGTCTGTAAAGCTGCTTTCAAACACCAGCGTCTTACAGCTGTCCACGGCTTTGCTCTCAGCCAAATGGTCCCAGATACCAGTCACAAGGTTAATGAGCTCTGTGCCAGTTACCCATGCCAGAAGCTGATACATTCCTGTCAGAAAGCTAAATTATCAATAAGAAGATAAAATAACAAGTGGAAAGTGCAATATCACCCTCTTGCCTCCTAAAAAATTGTTTTTACTTCCATAATGAAAACTGTAAGTTTTAAAGTGGGTCTGATCAAGAGATGGTCTAGAGTTTTTGACACACTGTTAAAATGTTTGTCAAAAAGACAAATGCCTTGTGGAAAAGCAATTAATAAATCCTTGATTTTTACAGGAGTCATTTTCATCTCTGCTAAACCTGAATCAAAGGAAGGGAATGTGGCCATGGCATATGTGAGTAGGAGGAAGAGTATAAGTAAGTCATAAGCAAGGAAATTGTTGTTTTTCCTGTGTTTCAAGGGTTGGTCAATTAATGTAGTTTCAGTTTAACTGTAGGTTTTCTTTTTAATCAAAGAATTCTCTTCTGCTAACTCTCTGTGGAGTGTTAAAGACACTTTCTCTCCAGTAGAGGCTTGAAATCTGCTAAAATAATGACTGTTCCCGGCTCACAGAGAGCAGATTTATTTTTAAGAAGGATGAGCTGGTCTTGAGAGCACAGTAATTGCTATCACTGACCATTTTTTTCTATAGAAACATGATTCCATTTTTTAATAATTACTTATTAAATACCTCAGTGATTAGCTAATGTGTCCCTTACCTTCCAACATAAAGACAAAGCATTTGTGTTAAAATCAGCTGTCGAATATTCCTTCATATAATACTCTGAAACAGAGGAAATAATCTTGCAAAGCAAAAGGGGTTTTTGCTTAATTTTATTTCCATTTGTTGTATGGAGACCCTTATAGCAGGTACCGTTTTGCTTTTTGACATATGTACTTGGACAGCTATCACTGTCTCTAAATGCAGAGTTGCATCGTTTCTCAGTTTAGATCCTGAGCTGATTTTACAAAGAAGGTTTCAACTGTCCCATTATTTTAACTGATGTGTTCTCTGTCCAAAGCCTTTCCCTTATTTAGGATCTTCTCCATATTCAGCAAAGTCTATGGAATCACCTCTTTGTTCCATTGAACAGGGAATCCCAATGACTGTAAATCATTTGTTATTTCAGTTGTTGGATATTTTGAATTCTTGTTTTGATGATTAGTTCTCAGTAGATGTACAAGCTGTGTGTGAACACGTATTCATTAGCAGAGCATATAGCATATATCTAAAAGAGCACGAAGGCTCATACGTTTATTCCCATAAAGCACTCATCGATTTATCACCTTGATTTTCAGAGAATTTAGCCTTGAATGTCACTTTAAATGGTTGCACCCAAAATTTCAACTTTCCAAATACTATCCTATGGAGCAACATTCATTCCCAATATCTGAATTTTTTCCATTCTATTTCCCTTTTAACATATCTGTTGAATCATACCTGCTAGTGGACCTTCTCATAAGTAACTGGATGTGAAGTTTGGTCTCACCTAAGTCCTTCAGTGATTCATAAACCTCAGCAAAGGACACACTCAGGCAGGATTTCAGAAATGATACTTCACTAAATCTAAACACTCATAAAAGAATATAGCAGTGCTCTTTTAACCACTTAGGTACAGGGTCTCTTGAAATCAAAAAATGTTTCTGCTTGTTTCAAATTATTTGATCAAACCTCTTAAGTGGAAGAGTCAACAGCAGGTACTCTTTCTGCCTGAGGAAAATGTCCCTTGAGATTCTTCATTTGGGTACATCTCCATTATTTCAAAATAAGACAGAGGCACAATTTACACTGAAAAACCATTCAAGCAAAATCAGGAAATTGAAATGTATAAAATCTGATTAGCTGAATTCTTTTCAGCCAAATCAGTCTTGATACTCCCTGATAACTCTGGTACATCACAGAACAAATTCTTCAAATATTTGCATTGAAATTTCATTCATTTCATATGTTAGAACCCAGTCATTTGAAACTGTCTCCTAAAGAATAGTCCTATACAGGGAGGAGTACACTTGGTCTTACAAGATTTATGTTTAGTTACTTCTTCTCAGCAGAAAGCTTAGGTAAATTGATTAGTCCCTTATTTCCTCACTCCTTGCTGGGTTTACCTACATATGAAGAGTCTAAGGATCAGTTATTAAATATTGTGAATAAATAAGTGCAAATGTAGTTTAAACAGGAAAGGCAGTGAATCCTCTATGACATAATCCTTGCCCCTCCTGTTTTCATGCAAGCTATTAAAAGAGCATGTTCATATAAAAGAAGAACAGAGCTTCCAGGAAAATGGTCTACTTTGTTTCTTTTAAGTAATCTATGCATTTTATTCACCTTTTTCTTTTCAATATTCACTTCGACTTAATTTTTTATTGCTATATGGTAATTAGCAGAATGCCAAAATCAGAATGAACATGGGTGATATTATATATGGTCTGCTATATTTATATGCTGCTAAAATGAAATATTTTCCCAGCACTTTGGTAAATATCTTTATTCCCCATTAAACCAATCTATGTATAAAGACAAAGAAGAAAAAATACTTAATATTACATAACCTTTTCAGGATAATACAGTAGCTCGTCAAAATACTCTGTAGCTGAACTGTTTAAATACTGTTATGAACACACGAGGCCAGTTAGTCTTTAGAAAGATTAAGAAAGAACAAATATTAGAATTTAATTCAATTTGTCCACTGAAATCTTCTTTAGAGACCTATTTAATTTTTTTTCTTTATATAATTGCTGGCTGTTCTTTGTTAAGTTAAAAATAGAGATGGCTCTGGAGAGCTTTATTCAGATACAAGGCTAACCATTGATTTAAGTACTGGACATGGCTCATTTGTTCCCCTCAAGACAGTACCTGCACAGAAGTCTCCTAAGTGCTTAATTCAAGTGTATTGTATATTGTTGGACCTAAAACGAAAAGCAGAATCTTCTAATGGAAACACGGCAGGAATTGCTCCCTCCTCTCCTCCCCCTAGTACTAGATGTAAGAGATCTGTTTGTACGAATACTAAGAAATACTAGCTCTTGTATTTTTAATCTATTACTATGTTCAACTTCCCATCAGTCCTACCCTCATATCAGCATTTTCCACTCTCCTTTCTCTCACGTACTTTTGAAAAGGAAAAGAGAAGTGATTGAGCTTCTCAAAAAGACTAAGATGACAGTTTGACCATCTCCTCTAAACTGCAGAGAAGTGAGAATGGAATCTTTAGAACAGAAATTACACATTAAAATTGTGACAGTTGATTTAAAATATTTACATGACACGACTAAAAGCTGTTTCCTTGTATGATATCCATTCTAATAGAAGATAGCACAACTGATAAAGAAAGAAAAGATAAATAAGTCTTTTACAGATCGCTGAGTTTCACGTAACCTGAAACTCGTTTCCTATCTAGTATCAGTGTTCAAAGGACATTAGCAAAATCCTGTATATTTATCACTGCATGGGAAAATCTCTTGAGAATTGAGGAAAGATTAAGAGAAATTAAACATACAAAAAGATTAATAAAACTTCTGGTGCAGTTAAACACAGAGAAGGTGAGCATAACGTCTTTGTTCACAGCCTGGGGATGTCAACATAATTCTTGTCAAAAACTTCAGCTGGCTTTGGAAGACCAATGTGTTAACCGTAAGTTTATATAACAGAAAGGGAAATCAACAAGACATCTTAGACATTCAATCAGACTGATTCAGCCACTCACAGAATATTCAGAAGAGCACAGCCACCTTTTCAATTTAACATGGAGTGCCATAATATTGACTCTTTAGATTATTGCTTTAAAAGAATTGCTCTCAGAACTTGTTTCTTTCTGCCTTCCTTTGAATGTCTGATGTTCTCAAGTGCATAATGATAAGACAGGTGCACAGTAAATTTTTATGCATTTTGCAATTACTGAATTGATTTTGTAAAGAGCTGGTTTTGAAGCAACTGTTCATCAGTTTTGAAATGTATAACATTTATCAGAGATTGGGCTTTAGTTTATTTTTATATTTCAAGAGACAAGTAGCAATCTTTATCGCGTAAAGGGACCTTCTTCATCCTAATGTTCTCGGCAGGTTTTGTAGCTGTATAAATGATCTGTTAAACAGGATTTGTAACAGGCTTCATCTGCTTTGAGACTGGGTCTTGCAAAATCTAAGTGATGTGCATTTCCCTTCTCTGGAGCCTTCTGGAAACCCATGAAGTAGTCATTCTGACAGCATGCACAGATGATCTCATTCAGGCTATCTTTTTTCTAAGTAAATTCATTTGGTGATGAGGGTGAAGAAGAAATGCTGTTAGCTTTCCTAGCACTACTCCCATTTTAGAGGACCTTAGCTTCCCATGTTTCTTCCTGAGCTTTGGTTATGCACTAAATGTCAAGGTCTGATGCAGGAATAAATACCCTAAACAGGTCAAGGAGATCCTTATGATCGGTCCAATAGCTGATGCAGAGCAAGAAATTCAACAAATTGCTACTTAAATCCATTTCGTTTTTATTATTTATTGTAAAGATGGGGTCTAGTGGAGGAATAGAGGTGGTTTTCTTGACAATAAGATGATCCCTCTGGGTCGACAGTCTCAAGGGTTGAGAGGCCTTGAAAAGGTATCTAGATAGACTGGAGCATCTGGCAATCAATAATGGCACGAAATTTAACAAGAATGAACACCAGATTCTGCACCTGAGACAGAGTAATGCTGGACACAAGCATGAACGGGGAGAAGAGAGGCTGGAGAGCAGCTTTGCGGAAAGGGATCTGGGAGTGCTGGATGACAGCAAGCTCATTATCAGCCTGGCAGCCAAAATGGCAAACTGCATCCTGGGGGGCATGAAGCACAGTCAAAAAGTTAATTGACAGTATTCATTTATTTTTGAGAATTCAAATAGAGAAAACTTATCTTCAGACACAGACAGACCCTCAAATATAGGTTCATTGTACAGAAATATGAATCTATACAAACCGTTTTTCTGGTATGGTTAAGGATATTCCTTTCTGGAGGCTATCATAAGTAAGAAAGTGACAGCTGTGACATCATATCATTTTTCTTTTGAAAATGTAGTCACCTGGTGAAGTATTTCTTTACATCTTACTAAACATGGCTCCCTGCATGAGACTGCCAAAGTCTGTGAAATTTTAGTGGGATGCTGCTCATGCTAATCACAGCATTGGTTGGTTGAGGGTGTTGGGGTGGTGGTGCAGGAATGGATCTGTAGTGTCACTAATGGAATTGCATAAATTCATGCCAGCACCAGAGCTGCCATATTAAGGACATTGCTTCCTCCTACCAAAACACACACAAAACACAAGTTCAATTATTTTCCAATAAATTACTTTTGCAAGACTTACAGAAACTTTGGTGTTTGTGAATAAAAACCATGACCAATTTTGCACACATGTAGACATGAAGAAAATAAGCAGATGATATTAATTCTTAGAATGCATTACAGATGTAGTATGAGGACAAAAGCATGAGGCAAAAGAACATGACAAGAGCTGTCCCATGCTCCACTAACACAAGCATTGTAATATGACACAGCTTTGGAAATGTAAATAGAAAATTACTCTCTACGCAACAGGAGAAATCTGTTGAGATTTATCTGTTTGATCTGTATATATTGAATCAGAGAGAAGCACAGACAAAGAGGTAAAGTAATGAGAGTCTAAGAGCAAGCAGGTGCCTGAGCTGGGTTCCCTTACCTCAGTTATGTACCACAAGTTTGGCTCTGACACATGTGCACTAGCTATTTACCCATATTGCACCAGACGACTCCACCACTTCTTTTCACAAAAGTAATTTGTTCAGCTCAATTACTGCAGTCAGCCACTAGATAGTTTAAATTACGTATCATCTGTCTCTTATGCAAAGATGTTACTTCATTTGTCTTCTCTATTGTTTCAGATGCCACTTTGTCTTACAGGAGATAACATAAAAGTCATCGGACAGCATTCTTCAAATGTCGCAATTTCTAGGTCTGGTGACGTGCAAATTAGACTCCCACTCTGTGAAAGGAAGGGTAATCTTGGGGATAAGACTCTGTCCTGTGACTTTGGAGCTCTATTATTAATTTGTTAGACTTAATAATGGCTGATTGCATAGTTTTCATTTCAAATTCTCTGAAATATCTACAGACATAACACTACTGCGATTCTTTTTGTTGAAAACTGGTGAAAAAAACTGGATCTCAACTTCAAGTTTATCAGGAAGTACACATTACAGGGTCATTCTGCTTGTGGAAGATCAAATTTTAATGTAGATAAGGAGGTACCATAATAAATAAAGGTACAATGACACCAAGAGAGGCTGGAATTTATTTGTCTAAGTAATATACGTAGTTTAAAAAGGGAATTTTCCTTAAAAAGAAAATGGTTGTCAATACAGGTCAATAAATCTTTTTGGAAATTTAGTACATAGTATTAGTGGTACTTATCGTCAGGGCAGAAATAAATTCCTTTGCACAACCCACTCCCTTAGATGAATTTAGTTTTGCCCTTATTTAGGTAATGCAGCTTTGTAACTCATTATCTTTATTTTTGCATGGAAGAATGGAGACGCAAAATTCTATGTGCTCTCTCCACATAAATGCCAGAATTCTTATACTTCATAAGTTTTCTGCTCTCTGGAGGAATTAATTGGCTTAAATCCAGTGAGAAATATAATAAATTACAAAGTATTTGTTGTCTTGGGATGAATTTTTCATGCCCTTGGATCACTGACCGTGATGAATCAAGTGGCACAGAAGAAGAGATCAATCACGAACAAGTGCCAGCAAAAGTGAGAAGCACAGCAGACTAAGTGATATCGATGTCAGAAGATATGTCTGTTCCGTGAAGCACCGACTCATCTTTCACCAAACTCTCTAAATATGGTGATGCCATTTTGAAACAGTTAACTTGCTTCTGTGAAACTCTGACTATCAAGTACCAATCTGGTAAGAATTCTCTGCCTGAATGCAAGCAAAGCAAAGCCTTGTATTCTTTGGCTACCTTCAATCATGCATTTCTGGAAGTATTAGCTACCCTGTGATTAAAAATATTCCTTACAGTGATGTAGTCTGTGATGATGCTTCTCCCTTATGAAATCCTTGAAGGAATTTGCAGTAACATATTTTATAAAGTATTCTATAAAAATTGAAGGTAACTAACTACTGCAGACAAAATTACCACTTTCTAAATAATAACTGATACACAGTTTTGTCATGTGTAGAAGCTAAAATTTTTTGGTTGGAAAATGGATGAAGAGGATTGCAGGAGGACAGCAATTGTTTACTGTTTGCCTTACCGAAGATAAAAAACTCATAAATCTAACTTACTTTTATGTAAGTGAAGGCTAACTGGAAGCTTTACCTCTGGGCATGTTGAAGGCTACTGTATTAGAACAGGGAAATCCAAAGCTAAATTCCTCAGCCTGCATGAGCTAAAAGAAACAAGCTCATTAGGCTGGTGACTGAAAAATTCTCATATACCCAGTGAATTAATGTTTGAAGAAAACACACACCATGCTGATCACCAGACTACACATTTTCAATTTAAAGCAGAGCATTATTATGACCGAAATTATAGATGGTTTTAACAGAGGAAAAATATCTTCAAAACAAACTTAAGTGAAGTTGTCATACACATCTTACATAAAAAAGAGGAAACGTTGAAATCTCTAATAATAGGAACTGGTACTGAATCCCACAATTTACATTCAAGAACTCTCCACATCAGTTACATCCTCTTCTACCAACATTTGAAATCTAGCTATTCCCGCCTATCCTTTAACAACTAGTCATCCTTGTTCGAGTCATCCAGGCTTCTCTCAGACAATGGAAACCATTAGAAATCTAGGATTTCGCACCTTGCTCCACTAACTATAGAGAACATCTATTTAGACTCAGTTAATGTTTTCAGTACCTGAAATTAGGCAAGAGGAATTTCAGCACTTGTACCTAAATTTCTCCCCAGAGTTTCCTAGGTGCTTTTTTCCCCACAAATCCCAGAGCTGCTTGAATCTTGAACATCTAATTCGGTGTTTCACGTTTAAGTCTATCAAGGTTTAAAATAGACTATTATTTCTCTTTTGGAGTTTCAGTTTGGGAAGGATTCTCAGAGAAGAGGATTAATACTGGGTCTTGCCCAAAACATGGCCAAGAAGCATCTGGCTGTGACTCCTCATCTGCTCAATAATTCAGTAGGTGTAGCAAGTAGGCATTCACAGTTCCTTTTCTGTTTGATGAGGTAGACAATAATTTTACTAATTGCTTAGTCTACCAAAGCATAGTGCAGACTCTCATTCCTTGAATCATTGTGCCTAGTCATAACATCTTTACAGAATTTTATCTAAGTCTTTATCACATGTATCTTCGTCCGCGAAGCCAAGCCATGATATAATTTGTTTATTATGGTAACATGGACTCTAAAAAAATTGCTGGATAAAGTTCAAAGAATTTGTCACCTGGTACTGGTCACAGAACTATGCTGCACATGTTGATGCCTTTTGGCTTATCTACTAATATGTATAATTTAATAGTTTTTAAAAATTATTCTCCTTTGAAAGTCAGAAATCTTATTGCATACAAGGGAAAGTAAAATTTCTGGTCTCGTTTTACAGATGGGAAACAGAGGCAGACAGATGGGTTATATGCTAGACCAGATAACACAGTATAAAATATGGAAATCAGATACAAGGCTAAGACTCTGTGTTCCAAAGCAAGTTTTTACCATTAAATAAACAAGAGCAATGTGGCCCCATGTTCCAGTGTCAGGGAATTAGGAAGCTGAGACCAGAAAAATATTTACATTTTACTCATTTATTTTTCTTGTAGTGTCTTTCTGACTTTCACCAGCATATGCATCAGCTGCCACAATAAGAGTACCAGTGATGTTGTTACTATCATGCAGCTTGAATCTCTTATTTATAAGCGAGTTATGAGATCATTAATCATACAGATTTATATTTTTAAAAACTGAAAACTAAAATCCAGCTACAGATTTATAGCTTTCTGGAGACTACTAGTTCACTCCACATTTTTGTGTTTTTTCAATACCCAAAACCTTACAAACAGATATGCAGATTTTAAAAATATGTATGAACCAAGATGGTGTCAGGGGAAACAATGCAGGAATACACAGCCTCAAGATACAGTCATAAGCATTATGGCTCTCATTAGATCAGATGAAATAGTGGAGAAAATACTATTATTTCTAATTTTTTTTTAAATTGCATTTATGTCTATCAAATTAACTTAATGGAAAGAAAGAGGGACAAAACCTCATCTTCCTTTACTAACCGACATATCAGTCAGTCTTGTCCACTGCGTTCTACAAGACTGACTACTGGGATTAGCAAGAACGTGCTAACAATCTTTTGGAATGACCACACAGAACTGCCCATTCCCTGTCACAGGGAAAACCTAAAAATTTACCAAGAATCCTGCCAAGACCATTAAACTTCCACGCTTCAAAAAATACTACCTGGGCATTGAGAACCACAGCCAGTGTTGCAGAGATGACGAGAGCTGCAGTGTGAAGGCAGCACTGTCCTCCTGCTATGTGCCTATGCTGCATGGCACCAGCATTGCCTGAGAGGCTGGTGACGATGGGCCATTCCTCTCTCAGTTGTGCTGCCCTGTGTCTGATTTCTGCATGTGGTTGATACCGGCTCAGAGATACTGAGCCGTAGAAGAACAGCTGAATTGAATAGTTTCAGACTTCAAAAGCAGTTTGCATTCCCAGACGTGACTTCCAAATACTGGAAAGTCTTAGAAGAAACCTGAGACTGAGGATTGAAAACCTGGTGCGGAGAATGGCTGCAGTACTGCCCAGTCTTAACCTGCACTACGGGCTTCAACCGGTTCCTTCCAGGAAAGAGGTTTACGAAGTGACTTAAGTCTCCTTTGAACTACAGGTACTTCAGCAGCGGCACTAAATGTTAGAGATACTGACCCACCTTTTGTTAATGATGGTATAATGATATGAATGATGATGTAATGATATAAATATGGCATTCCTCATTTCAATTGAAAAAAAAAAGTAGTATGACGTAAAATTCCTCCTGTGTGAAAAAGCTACAAGAACTCTCCAAGTATCTCAGCACTTGATCATAAGATTCTGCTGGATTCAATGTCGATGTTCTCTGGGAACATGTAAGGCAACTGGATGGCAAATATTTCCAAACCACAGTGTAAGCATTGCAGAGATGGCCTACAAGTAGACCATACCTGTGCAAGGTGTACAGCAGAATCACCTCCATGCCACTGAGGCATCCATTGTCACACAAAGTAAGGAAACAGACAGTTTTCAACAGTAAAATTATAAATAAGGAGAAAATAGAAGAAATGTAATTTTTGCCCCCACTGGCTTTGTGGCCTCCAACAGCAATTCAACAAAACACAAGGATATGCCATTACCAACGTGTGGTTAATATGATATAAACATGGTGCCACAGAGACAACCTACAAAGAAAAGATTAAATGCCCTTCACCCCTTTCCAGACTATAAGTTTCTGTGTTGGTTCTGCGGGATTGGAGCTAACTTTCATGGTAATTCATACGGCGCTATGTTCTGCATCTGTGACTAAAGCAGTGTTGATAACACACCAGTGTTTTGTTTGCTGCTGAACAGTGCTTGCATAGCATCAAGGCTTTTCCTTTTCCTCACTCCACTTCCAGCGAGAAGGCTAGGGGTAGGCAAGAAACAGAGAAAAGATACTGCTGCAACTGCTGATCCAAATTGACCACAGAGATGCTCTGTACCATGTGACATCATGCTCAGAAGTAAGATCTCAAGGAAAGCAGGAGGAGGTGGGGACATTCATGGTTACAGCACTTGTATTCCCAAGTAACCTTTACATGTGCTGAAGTCTTGCTTTTCAGGAAGGAGTTAAAAATCTGCCTGCCAATGGGAAGTGTTCTTCTTGTGTGTGCTTTTGCTTCAGCTATTAAACTGCTACCGTAGGCCACAACCCTTCTTTTCTTTCCTCTTTCTCTCTTTCCTGTAGGAGAGGGGAGTGAGCAAGTGGCTGGGTGGGTCTTTGGCTGTTGGCTGGGGTCAATCCACCATAATGGCTTAACCAAAGACTTATGTTTTTAATTTTAGAAACATTTTTGTAACCCAGGGGCATTTATCCTGTTAGCTATACTCTTCCATAATGTATTAAAGTTGAAACACGCTTGATGTTCTTTGTCCTTCGAATTCTGGTATAAATTTTGTTATATTTGCTGGAGACAAGACTATTTGATACCTTTCCTCAAATCTAGTGTAATTCCTAGTGTAATTCTTCCGTATTCCCCTCTCTGTTTTATCCCATTTAACCATGCACTGCTTTAAGCATTTTAGTACAGGTATTTGAGAGGTGGTGGAGAAAACAGCACTCAAGGCATTCTATGGTAATTTCAAAGAGACAGTCAGGAATAAATGGAGATATCTCTCTACAACTGCATAATTTTTCTCTGTTTCCCTCCCCTCCACACCTACTTTGGTGTTAGTGGCTCCCTATTAAGATGCATTCATTTGGATGGAACACTCAGTATAAGAAAAAAGAGTTACATTCTTTCTGCTCTACTGCTAAGGTCAAGCAAAGAATATGTGTTAAGCTGACAGTTTTCTCTGTGATACGTGAGGCAGCACAGAACACAAATTGTACTTCCTCTCCCTGTTCAGATTTTAAACATCACCATACTGACAGTAATCACTGAGCTGAACAGATAAGACACAGAAGACACTGACAGAACAAATAAGGCCCATCCTATCTTGTTTTCCAGTGCTAAAATAAACAACTATGTATTTGGTTATCAGTTTTGCGAGAGATGGTTCTGAAGATAGGTAAGTTTTTAACACTTTGCCATTGTGGGAAACATCGTATGTTAAAAATCCTGAAATTATTATAAATATAGAAATAAATGAGAAATATAAAACATTTGAAATGTGAACAGAACAACTATTTCATGATAGATTGTCAGTCTAAATGTCTACCAACACTTCCATATTCTTGGTAAAATATTTTATTAACAAGAAATATACTTAAAGCAAGTTTATAAAAAAGGCGAAAAAAATTTTGAAAGATTCCATGGGGTCCACACACTGTACTGACATAAACAGGTGGTATTTTACATTTCCCACATCCCTCATAAATTCTACCATATGCTTGAAGGAAGAGCCTGTAAGAAAAAAGAGAGAGAAAAGTGGGAGGAAGGAATTATAACTCAGAAGTAAGTAATTCTATCACCAACATCTTAATGATTTTTTTAGCAACCCATTATGCACTAAATCTGGAAAGAATTATTCATGGTATTTGTCTATCACATTGGACTTGAACTGTGAGGCAGGGAAACTTTGATTCCCTCAGGAACTTTCATCACAGTGCAAGCTGGTATTCTGTCTAGATATGTCATTTCCTGAGCAATCAAGTCTACTACAGCCTATCTATTCTGTTATCAGTCCACATCCTGCTATTTGTTGGGACTAAATTAACATCATGGTGACAGAGGTATTCCCATGAGTTCTAACCCTCTAAAGTATTCACCGCCTACACTTTGTACCAACTTCATTTGAGATATTCAAAATCAGGAAAGGAACAATTCAAGATTTCTTGGAATAAAAATTTTAATTTCTGCAGCTTTCCTGCTTATAGACAAGAAGAAATATACTCCATTCACAAGCTTACTAATGTCTTTGAACAGCATTGCCACATAAAAAAACGGTTTAATTAGTACTTGAAACTTAATACCCATCCAGCAAGTACATGTGAAGCTTTAGAAACGTGATGTAACTTCACAGACTATTTTGTCCCATAGTTCTTTTTACATGGACGTTGAAGAGTAAAGGCTTTCAATCACCAAAAAACTGTATTCTTTAAATACCACGTCACTGTCAATCAGAAGAAGTCATTATCTTACTGGATTTTGCAGAGCTTTCTGTAATTCTTTGAGTAATATGTAGGCACTGACAACTAATTTCCCTAAAGAGTGAAAATGTGTTTTACTTTACACTTAAATCTTACATGAATATGTTTCAAAGATATGTGTATTTAGATCTGTTTATAGTTACTGGCACTTTTTTTGGATTCTTACTCCTACTACCATTTATCCATATTTGATTATAGGGTGGTAGCTGTTTGTTTATAGGCAAGTGGCAAATGTGATGAGCAGTAAAAGCTCAGGAACAAGAATGAAACTAGGTCACAATGATTAAGAGAAAACATATAGCAATACACATAATTTTGCTTTGCATCTTGACATTTTTGCCAGATTGGAGAAAACCAGAACTTAGTTTTATTTCCCGGTGTTGAGTGCAATACAACTCTAGTACTACTGTGATTCATTAACTTATTTGAGACTTTGGTGTGTGGATGGATCTAGCTCTTTAAAGAAGAGTCTGACACACTCTAGGCGATAGGTATTGCTAAGACCAGGGTCCACAGATTTCTCTCAGTTCTTGATGATTGTAAGAACACAACATGGGAGAAGCACTGCTTCGCCTAGTTACCCATGAATTTATATTAATGTTAATTTTCATAGTTTTGTCCTTGGCTGAGACAAGCTTCTACAGCACCTGAAGAGTTGGGAAAAATGTGGTAGTGCCAAGATTTGTGTTGTTGCTTCTCCGTTTTTCTATTCTAGAAAACCAGTGGATGAGAAACACAGGGTAGTAAGTCTTGAAGAGAGGACAAAGGTGCACTAATGTGATCTCTGTATAGTTACTGGCCACCAGTACCTTCAGGAGATGTTGGAGTATAACCATGGGCAAGTAGCATCTATAGGATAACCAGAACAAAAAGACACCAACTAAACCAATGCTTTTTGAATTATGAACTACTGACCTTTCCTTCTACTGCTTTACTCCCTTACATTGCTTTTACTTGTCTTTGCCTAGTTTTCTGTTTTCTCAATCTTTTTTCCTATGCATCTGTTTTTACTAATTTCTGGTTCTCCGTTATTAGTTTTTCACCTCTTTTACATTTCTCCTCCCACTGCTCAGTTTGTTTGTTTGTTTTCTATCTTCTGTTTTGCTTTTTTGCTAACCACTTTTCCACCAGCAAATACGACAGCCAATTATAATTTTGAGCATGGTATCAGAAAAAAAAAAAGTGGAAGCCTACGTGATTTAGTACTTGTTGTTATTTAATGACTTTGGCCAATTTTCATGGAGGAAAGATTCAAAACCTGTTAATTTTACATCCATTTTTACAAAAACAGATCAATAATCAGAAAACCCACTGAGAGAGAGACTCATGCAAATTCACAGTTATTGTTAGGTGCTGGAAAATCCACTCAGACTGCTGTAAGCGAATGAAAGGCACAGGAAACCAAGCTTCTGGAGCTCTTGTGGGTTAACTTGATTACTGTTCCCAGTGGAGAAATAAAGTGTCTCTAGAGCATATCTACAAACATAAGGAGACCTCATCAGGCCCAGAAATACATACTTCAGCTGTATGCAGTGGCAGATATTGTGCAAAGCATACCTCTGGTATACTGTGTGTGATGAATTAACAGATGATCATGTAACTAGGCAACCCAAGATTATTCACTGTGTAGAAAATGTCTAAGAATTACTTTTTATTCAAACTGAGAAAGGAACAAAATGTCTATTTAGGAAAGTTCCAGACAAAATTTTAGAGAAGGGTAAACTTTACAGCCTGCCTGGCGTTCTGCATAATTTAAGAAGCTAGAGTTCTACAGATCTGAAAAAATCAAGATTTTAACAATATTGAGCATTCTGAGTAATAATCTGAAACAATGGTATGTATTTTGCAAGCTGCTAAAGAAATGTGTCCGTAGAGATGTTCCAGGGTGCTTCCTGACCCCATACCTGACCAGTATTTCCCATAACCCTGCTTAAGTGATAACAACAAGTGGTGGTTATAATGGATGTGTCTGGTCATGTGAATTTGGGGGAGACAGATACCAATACGATAGTCAAGGGTTAATCTGAGCAATGCATCCACCATGCTGGTCAATGTCTGACTGAAGTGAGATAGAGAGTTGATTGCACGTGTACAATCCTTTAGACGTAAAACTTTGGCCAAGTCTGGGACTAAGATTTGATCCAGTCTCACCTGAACTCCCCTCTGCGAAGGAGTTTAGAATGCAAGCAGGTCCTTTCTGATGTGGGATGATCTTCCTGGCAGTTTTGCTTGACCTCTATGCAATAAATGTTCAACTGTATCTCACCATCGAATCTTGTTAAACCGCTGTCACATTTGCTATCAAAATTTGTTAAACCATTGTTTTATATCAATACGCATACTGTTGTTTCTCTCTTACAAGTGAAGTGTGTCCATCCATCCGCGACATGTAAAGACATCGCAGATCCTGATCAACAGGCAGCAGATCAGCATAACACAACAAGCTGTCATGCAGGTTTCTTAAGGAATCACAGGATCTGACAGAGAACATGCATTTCAGCTGGGATACCTTTATTTTGTGCATGTGAAAATGGACAAGAATTACAGAATTGCAAAACTGTGTAGCACTTCAGTGAGATTGCAAGGAAAGAAACACCAGCTCTTCTTGTAACTGTAGTCAGTGCAAGCTGAAGAACTATGTACGTCAGTCTCTCAGCTAATCACAACTTTTACTTTGCAAAAACTTAGGACATTGTTTTTTAAAACTTATAACCATTCGTGGGACCACCTTTCAGACTCCTGAAATAACTAGTTTAGTTCTTGGGTTTGATATGAATGAAAAGATAAGACACTGCTCTACAACAGGTAACTGAGTGGAAAACACCTTATTTGGAGGCCAGTATCAAAACAGCCCAACTTGGCAACTCCTGAGATATTCTTTGATATGCACAGACACACACTTTTCTTTTGCATATTCTCCAGGCAACTGGAAACAAAGTGGTTTTAGCCAGTGTCTCCGGTGGGATATGGTTAGTGGGAGGGTAGTGCATTAACAAATCACTATAGCTTGCAGCAAAATGTCTTCCCAAGACGACAATCTTCTGAAACCGGGACTCTGCACAGTGCTTTGGTATCACTTGATACCTGTCAGTGGAGTTGTGTGAGCACAATGAGTCCTCTAGCTTCTAGGAAAAAATATTAGAAAGGCTTACAGGCATAAAGGGAGACCAATTAAAGTCAATGAGCAAATTAAAAGTGGAAAAGGATTACCAGAGGAATGGAAGGAAATAAAATAGAAAGTATAGAAGTAAAAGAGATGAAAGCAGCAACAAAAGGGAAAAAACAAACAAACAAACAAACAAACAAACAAAAAATCCCAAAACCAAAAAAACCCCAACTCTTCCCCAATTATGCCTTCAAGAGTGTCCCTAATGGATTTAATCTCATAGAAATTCTAGCAGATAGCATGTGTTGAAAATGCTGCAGATGGCTCAGCTCAGCAGCAGGGATGGCTTGGATAGAAAACAGTTTCTGTGGCACCTCAACAGATTGTTTACAGCAAAGACACTGGCAGTGCCCCGTCATTGTCATGAAACTGTCCTTGTTCCCTTATTTGAGACTTCAGTCTGGGCATTTCAAATGTCAGATTTGTGTGTGGTTGAAACAGGAGGGTCCTTGATATAGTTCAATTCCTATTGTTGAGGAACAGCCCAGAAGGTTTACCATCTCTTAATAGCAAGTGGTATGAATTGTAAAAGCTGAGGAACATACATCTCACCAGAATCTTCACTGTGTAAGTGAAGCCTTATTCTGATGGATCACAGCACTTAAAGCAAATTCACTGACAAAACCTTCCTTGTGTGGTAATCACTTCACATCACTGTTCCTTAGAAGTTTAGATAAAGGTCCTGAATTAGTAAATCTCATTTGCATCAGGAGAAGAGAGAATATGTTATTTACGAATGGTGAGCTAACAGATCTACCAACCTTCCATCTCCATCACCACCCAACATGTACATTAGGTTGCAACTACTGTTAGGGTGCTGTCAGTGAATTTCGAGTCATGTATGTACTTTCAAGGATGTACTTCAGCTCCATGTGAGGCAAAATAAATGACTTTTTTTTTTTTTTTTTTTACACAACAAACACCACCACTATTGATACCAGCTTTAGGATCTCTCTTAAGCAGTCGGAACGTAAAGAAAGGTGCTGGTTACA